>NC_133436.1:4733969-4944120 GCF_011762505.2 Arvicanthis niloticus
GAACAAGCAGAAAGGGGGCAATTTGAGAAGAGAAGGGGAAGGAAGGGAGGGTGGATAGGGTGAACAGGATCCAAGTGCCTTACATGCTTGTAAGAAGGTGGCATACAAGCCTACCATTGTATTATATATGATATTAATATGCCCTAATAAAATGTTTCTAGAAATCAATGACATATTTATTTCACCAGGCAATGGGAAGTCTGGGTAAGAGGAAGAATGCACTTTACACACCTGCCCCTCCTCCCCTGTCCCTCTCCTCTCACCCTAAACTGCTATGCAATATCTCCCAGAAGGCACTACACACACATCTCCACCTTCTGTCATGACAGAAGGAGACAGCATTTTCTTTTGCTCCTGGCTCTTGTGGTGGTTGCTCTCACATGGTATGACCTCCTACTGTGCTCTCACAGGGCACGACCTCCTACTGTGCTGAGCTACTGCCACCAGGAGGGAATTCTGCTTGCACTAGGCTGGCTGGCTCTTGCACCAGCCATTCGTTCAGGTTCCCAAGGTCACAGGCAACACAGACTGCTCAAAACCAAAGCCACGGGGTGGCTATACAACAGTCTCCGCCATAATCTCTTGGGGTCACAGTGAGGAACATGGGTCACCAGCAGGCCCTTCCTTCGAGTCAAGCTCAGGACTCTGCTATACTCCCAGTTGCCCTGAGATACCCCAGTGCATACAGAGCTTGGAAAAACCAAAAAAAACCCCGGTATCCTCTTGGGGTGGATCCTCCTCTGAATGCCCAGCATTAACCCATGAACCTCTCTTCCTCTTGTGGTTTAGCCTCTCTGGTTGGGAAGAGACAGGCAGCAAATCAAAGCCCCAAGGCTTTCACTGAGGCCAAGGCAGTACAATGAGATTGGACCTTGAGGCCTTGGGTTCAGTACAGAAAGATGTCACCTAGATCTCTGGGAATGCTCTCTGGGAAATGTTGCAGCCACACGTGGAGTCCAGAGTGTGTGGCTCTCTTCTGAGTGGTTCTCTTAAATGCTTATTAAGTCTCAGAAGCAGCTTCGGAAGACCCATGTGCTATTCACCGTTGAACATCTGCATGCATGTATAGAGACAGAACCAGAGGCTGCCAGTCTGCTGCCAGTCCAAGCACAGTAGGACTGCAAACTTGGCTGCACAGGGCTTGGATAAACCTGCAGGGGAAGGTTTGACAATGAGCTTGTCTGTGTTTAGCTGAAAGTAGAAACACCTGGTCTTAGCTACCCCAGGAGTAGTGTTTAAATTTAGATTTATTTGGAACTGGAGAGATGGCTCAGTGGTTACGAACACTGACTGTTCTTGCAGAGGATTAGAAGGTAGCTAATGACTGGAAGGCCAGTTCAGGGGATCTGATGTCTTCTTCTAGCCTGCGTGGGCACTAGGCATGCAAGTGGTACACAGACATACTACATTCAGGCAAAATATTCATACAATTCAATTAAATATTAAATTAGATGTGTTTACTAGCTTCTTTTACAGCTTAGTTTCCCATGCAGGATGATATTAATGGCTGGTTCTAATTCCTTTGCTCACATAACGTTAACACTAGGCTGTGTCCTGCACTGGGAACAAAGGAGCCCTGGGGGAGCAGCAGTGTAACCACCGAGTCAGCAAACATGTAAGAGGCTGCAGGAGAGTTCTGTGACCCTGAGAATCAAGGGCTGGCCTTCTGAACCAGCAGATGCCAGAGCCCTGACAGTGGCTGCCCTGGGAGTAGAAATCCACTATGCATTTTGGTGTTTTGAATGCTGGGGAACTGTATCCCAAAGATTGGGCTGCTTTTGTCAATGATCAAGTCCCTGCCTGACTAGTGTCTGATGGCACTGGAGGCTGTGTCATGAGCAAGTGTGACCTCATAATTCCCAGTAATCTCTTGTGCAACTCCTTTCCCCATTTCATCTCCCCTTCTCCTCTGGGAGGGGGGAGCCCCCTTCTTGGTGTTAGTCCCCACCCCATATTAAGTCATTAAGTTGCTGCAGAACCAGGTGAATCCTCTTTCACCTAGGCCAGACAAGAAGGACCATTAAGGGGACAGGATCCACAGGCAGGCAACAGGCTCAGGGACAGCCCCTGCTCCGGTTGTTGAGGGACCGGCATGAAGACCAAGTTGCTTATATGTTACATATGTGCAGGGGGTCTTGGTCCAGCCTGTACTTGCTCTTTGGTTGGTGGTTCAGTCTCTGCAAGTCTCCAAGGGTCTAGGTTAATTGACTCTATTAGTCTTCCAGTAGAATCCCTGGTTCAGGTCCCTGGGTCCTTCTCCCAGCTTTTCTACCAGACTCCCTGGAACTCCATCTAATGTTTGGGTGTGACTCTCTTTATCTATTTCTGTTGGCTGCTGGGTGGAGCCTCTCAGAGGACAGTATGCCCAACTCCTGTCTACAGGCTTAACAGTGTATCATTAATAGTGTCAAGGATTGGTTCTTGCCATGCTCAAGTTGGGGCAGTCCTTGGTTGACCATTCCCTCTGTCTTGGCTCTTTGTCCTAGCACATCTTGTAGGCAGGACACATTTTGGGTCAAAGGTTTTGTGGGCGAGTTACTGTCCTTTCCCTCCACTGGGAGTCCTGCCTGGCTACAGGAAGTGGCCTCTTCAGGATTCATATTCCTGACTGCTAGGAGTCTCAGGTAGGGTCTCCCCAATAGACCCCCTGGGGCTTCTCCCCATCCCAGGACTCTAGAGATTGATCCCCACCCTGACAGATTTCTTTTCTCTCTCCCCTGCTCTCCCTACATCTGATCCCCACCCCAGCTTCTCCCCTCTTCTTTCAACAAACCTTTCTTCATGGGATTATGTCATTGGGCAGCATTTTTTTTCAACCAGTAATTTGCATTTTTGTAGCAAGAAGAAAAAAAATACACATACGTGCTCGTGTTTGATGGAGGAGGTCATTGAATGGGCAGGGAGCGAGAAGAGATGCCTTGTGTGGATCTGCGTAGCTGAACACCAGTGTTATTCTCACTGTGCGTCTCTTGCTACCTCATGCCCACAGTCAACTGTTTCCTGCCCCAGGAGGATAGATCTAAGGCAATCACAGGAAGGAGGTGACTTGATCTGTGCCACAGTTTGTGCTGCTGGCTTGCTGGGTGGAGTTTGGATGGCCTTTGTTTAAACGGTTCTGATTTTTCAGAAACTAGTTGGAACTTCCAGTTCCCAGTATCCAAAGTATTATTGCCCGCTGTTCTGGTTTAGCAGAGAATGTAAAATCCACCAGTGAGCCTAGAGTTTATTCTTATTGTGGCTTCTGGAATGTTCTGGAAACACAACCACCTCAATGTTTTAGAACTACAGCCTCGTTTACTCTTTCCCACTTCTGGTAGAAAAGTGGCCTTTGTGGTTTAAGCAACCTAAAGAGAAGTGGATAAAGCCTTCTCATACGTCGGAAGCCATTGTGAAATGGCAGGATTGTGAGCTAAGTGTGAACACATGAGAGGCATTCAGATTAAATCCCCTCAAAATACACGCTGTTCTAAAAGAGCAGGAAGTAGTCATTGCAAATGCGTTTTGGGTTTTCCCAGGCTCAGCATGGCATGCTGTACTTTGCTGATCTGAACCAGTGGCCAGTTGATCCTGTTCCCCATGGGGAGTTTCCACAGGGTAGCAATTAAAGCTAATTTACACCAGAGAACAGTGATATCAGCACATCAGAAGTCTTGGGCGAGGTTACAGCAGGGATGGTGGACACATGGCAGCTATACATGTTTAGAAAGGCACAAGGATTCATTGAAATAAAAAAATTTGAGTGTTCAGGACAAAATGTGAATGTTTACGTCACACAGAAGCCAACATCACTGAATTTGCAATGGGATACAGTCCAACTGGGAAGTGGAACACATTCATGCAGGTTCCAGCCTGTTCCCAGTACCACATCTCCACTGATCAGGGTCCAGACACTCCTTACCAGAATGTGGACAGGGAACACTTGCCTATGTTTGACATGAGCCCATCTAGCCAACTCAACACTCTGATGTTAGTGCCATATTGGTATCGAGCCCAAGTGCTTAGGGAGCTGACCCCAAGCTCACACACTTGAGGTCACAGTTTGTTTTTGCTAGGATCAGAACATATGATCCATCTCCCTTCTTTCTGAATGCTCAATGGGAGAAGTACCCGCACTCCTGTGACAGCCTATGCTGAAGTGAGTGGTAAAAGAATCAGGTATCCGTTCAGCCATCACCTTTTTCTTAATCTCTGCAATGTTTCTAACCAACCCACTCTTTCTTGATGAGAACCTGACCAGCCAGGGCCAACTCCATCTGTTCACAGTGTTTCCTAGCTTATGCCGGAAGACATACGGGAAGAGACGTGGAAGGGTGATATGAGAATCTCTTGAAGTTTTAGTCATTTTTTCTGGCCTATTTTGAGTTCCTGGTATGTTACTGGTATGTCAGTTTTTCTGTCCCCTGTGTCACCATGCAAGCTAAGTTCCTGACTCATGTGCTTTCCGTGTCTTGCAGGAGCATCATGGTTATCTATGGCACAAGCTAGGTTGGGAGTGCTGTGTGGAGAATGCACACATGCCTCTCGTCTGCTGTATATGTTGTTCATGTGATAGGATAGAGACATATGTGTAGGTGCACATGTATATGTGTGTGTATATAAGACATGTATATGTGTGTATATAAGAGTGTGGGGGCCAGAGGCCAATCTTGGGTATTATTCCTTTTGTACCATCCATTCACTTGTTTTTTTGTTTTGTTTTTGAGACAGTCTCTTTGAGACATTCATTGGGTGTCATCCCTCAGGACCCTAAGCCCAGCATGTCTTCACTATGTCCTACTTTTGTTACATGGGCTCTGGGTCTTGAACTAGGATCCTTAGGCTTGCAGAACATCACTTTATGAGCTGAGCCATCTCTCCAGCCTTGCTTCTGTCTTTGAAGGATCATTGCCATGACACTGGACCCACCCAGGCTACCCAGATAACCAACCCTCACCCCTTGATTCCCAGTCTCACCTGCAAAGTCTCTGTCGCTCTTCGGGGACCCACAGTCACACTTTCTGGAGACTGGCATGCAGACGCCGCCGTTGGAAGGTCATTATCTTACAATTTCTAAAACGAAGAAAACGAGTTCACCATTTCTTCAACATTCCTCCTTCCAGATGCCTGCCGTGTGTTTATCAACCTCACCCGGTGATGCTGGAGAGGGAGACCAGGTGCTACAGGGCTTGAGTTTCTGAGCTCATGCTTCTCCCACTGCTTGCTCTGAATGGCCACAGACGATTGAAACCAATATCCTTATCATTGGATCCTTTACTGTTAAGGGATCTGTAACAATTGCTGACTTCTTGGCTCAGCAGCTTTTGTGGCTGCTGGGGAGGCTCTCAGCAAGAGGCAACTTTCATCCTGCAGCTTCTGGCTGGCTCAGAGCCTCTCTGTGTTTATTAGATTCACACCAACTTGGACTGACTACGGTAGGCAGGGTGGTGCCCTTGAATGCAACCCGTCCCTCTGTAATTCAGGTGGGTGTCATCCTGGCTGTGGTGGCCTGAATGAAAATGGCCCCCATAGACTCATGGGGAGTGTCATTACTGGAGATGTGGCCTTGTTGGAGGAAATGTGTCAATGGGAGTGGGCTTTGATGTTTCAAAAGTGTATACCAGGCCCAGTGACTCACTCTCTGCTTGCTGCCTGCTGATCCTGTTGTAGAACTCTCAGCTACCTCTCCAGCACTCGTCTGCCTGTATCCCACCATGTTTCCCAACATGACGATAAAGGACTAAACCTTTGAAACTGTAAGCCAGCCCCAATCAATACTTTCTCATAAGAGTTTCTGAGTAATGGTATTCTTCACAGCAAGAGAAACCCCAACTAAGACATGATCTAACCATCTTTAACGGTGATGGGTTTTTGAGTGACTAGCACCCTCAGATCTCCATGGGAATTTCTCTGGAGCATAGTGGTTTATTTTATTTTTTATTTTTATGCAAAGGCCTCTGTTGGAATCCCAAGTATACCATCTCCTAAGCTTGCAATTTTAGGAAAATTACCTCATTCTTCCGAGACTTTCTCTTTCCCAAGGTTGAGGGGAATAATCCCATCTGCCTGGGGAGGCTGATCTGTGCAGGCAAAATGAGACAAGGCATAAGGCCATGAGCTCCAACACTGCCCAGTAGAAGCTGTTGGAGCCCCTACTGAAGTTTCCGTACATTTAAAGAAGGTGAGGGAGGGAGGGAGGGAGACATTTCATTCCGGGCACTGTAAAAGAGTCAGAGTAACTGAACTTCAGTCCAGCTCTTTGAACTGGTTAAATGACCCAGGGGAGAGACTCAGAGCAGCTATCTATTGAGATACACCCCCTGTCCTGTGGAGATCACAGGCACAAACACACCTCAATCAAGGGTTTCAAAGAGTCAGAGGAGACAAATTCATTTATTTACCAAATGCCATGTGAGGCATAGATACAGCAGCTGACCCCAGTAATCTCAGCAATTCATCACAACTTTTTCCTTTAGTCTTAAAAACTTCATACATTTCTTCTTCTTCTTCTTCTTCTTCTTCTTCTTCTTCTTCTTCTTCTTCTTCTTCTTCTTCTTCTTCTTCTTCTTCTTCTTCTTCTTCTTCCTTCCCCTTCCCCTTCCCCTTCCCCTTCTTCCCCTTCCCTGTCCCCTGCATCCCCTTCCCCTCCTTCCGCTTCCCGTTCCCCTTCCCTTCCTTCCCCTTCTTCCACTTCCCCTTCCCCTCCTTCCCCTTCCCCTCCTTCCCCTACCCCTCCTTGCCCTTCCCCTCCTTCTTCCCCTCCTTCCCCTCCTTCTTCCCCTCCTTCCCCTCCTTCTTCCCCTCCTTCCCCTCCTTCTTCCCCTCCTTCCCCTCCTTCTTCCCCTCCTTCCCCTCCTTCTTCCCCTCCTTCTTCCCCTCCTTCCCCTCCTTCTTCCCCTCCTTCCCCTCCTTCTTCCCCTCCTTCCCCTCCTTCTTCCCCTCCTTCCCCTCCTTCTTCCCCTCCTTCCCCTCCTTCTTCCCCTCCTTCCCCTCCTTCTTCCCCTCCTTCCCCTCCTTCTTCCCCTCCTTCCCCTCCTTCTTCCCCTCCTTCCCCTCCTTCCCCTCCTTCCCCTCCTTCCCCTCCTTCCCCTCCTTCCCCTCCTTCCCCTCCTTCCCCTCCTTCCCCTCCTTCCCCTCCTTCCCCTCCTTCCCCTCCTTCCCCTCCTTCCCCTCCTTCCCCTCCTTCCCCTCCTTCCCCTTCCCCTCCTTCCCCTTCCCCTCCTTCCCCTTCCCATCCTTCCCCTCCTTCCCCTTCTTCCCCTTCCCCTTCTTCCCCTTCCCCTCCTTCCCCTCCTTCCCCTCCTTCTTCTCCTTCCCCTCCTTCCCCTTCCCCTCCTTCCCCTTCCCCTCCTTCCCCTTCCCATCCTTCCCCTCCTTCCCCTTCTTCCCCTTCCCCTTCTTCCCCTTCCCCTCCTTCCCCTCCTTCCCCTCCTTCCCCTTCCCCTCCTTCCCCTTCCCCTCCTTCCCCTCCTTCCCCTTCTTCCCCTTCCCCTCCTTCCCCTCTTTCCCCTTCCCCTCCTTCCCCTTCTTCCCCTCCTTCCCCTTCTTCCCCTTTCCCTTCCCCTTCCCCTTTCCCTTTCCCTTCCCCTTCTTCCCCTTCCTCCTCCTCCTCCTCTTCTTTTCCCCCTTCTTCTTCCTCCTCCTCCACCTCCTCTTCCTCTTTCTTCCTCCTCTTCCTCCTCTTTCTCCTCTTCTCTCCTCTCTCTCTCTCTCTCTCTCTCTCTCTCTCTCTCTCTCTCTCTCTCTCTCTCTCTCCTAACCCCTTCTCCATCTCCCACTCTCCCTTGTCCCCCACCTCTGTAGTTTGTTTCCTGTTCTCCTCTAGGGAACGAATTACCAGTTTTATATTAACTAAAATACCAATGTCTCTACTGATCCAATTCTTGATCAAATCCCTTGTCTCCTTTTGAGGCTGGTATGTGACATGAGCTTGACTCGGCTGCCTTTGGGGATTTTGAATCTGCTGCAGCCCCCTGGGATTCCCAAATCTCTGTGCATCAGTTGGACCACTGAGGGTCTTGTAAAATATTTTTAGTGAACTTAAATGTCTATTTTAGGATTTCCCTCTCATTCTCAGTTTCCGTTGCACAAACACTTAGGACTGTGCCGATCTTGGCAAAAATCGCACGGGAGGATGTATAAATGAACACTATTTTAACATTTATCTCCAACTTGGCGTACAATTTATAGATTTCAAAATTGCTTTGAGACTATCTAACGATCATTTCTGCTTATACTGTTCTGAAAAGCCAGCTACTGTCATCTTTATCTCGTGCTGAAGGAGAAATGAATTCACAGAATAAAGTCAAGCCTTCAGAGTTGACGGTCAGGTTTGAGGATCAAGCTATGTGTCCTGTTTGCTTTGTGGACGGTTCTTCTCTCTTATTAGGTTTTCATCATTGATGTGAATGACGGTGTTTCCAAAGATAAGGGTGTGCGTTAGATCTTATCTATGGTTATTTAGCAGGGGTGGGGGACACTCAGGTGCTGTGGCACCTGTGTGGAGGTTGGAGGACAGATTGTAACAGTTGATGCTCTTAACCATCACTCCCTGTTTTGAATCTCATTCTTGATGTCTGTAAAACAGGATTTGGTGAAGACAAAATGAGAGATCTCAATGCAATAACTGTGACACTGGTCATATGCCTGTGACATGTGACCGTGGTTAACTGAAACCTTCATCAGCACTCCCTGAGCAGGGATCCACTGAGGCTGTTAGACTTTCTGACGGTTGGTCATTGCAGGAATGGCACAGCATGGTTAATTTTCCTGTAAAATGCTCAGCGCCCCTAATCCCTGCCATAGCCTCTAGGGATTCCAATATCCCCGTGTGTGTGTGTGTGTGTGTGTGTGTGTGTGTGTGTGTGTGTTTGTGTGTGTGTGTAAGCAACAGGAATATATGCTTCTATATTAGTTTGCATTTGTGATGGTTTGACTGTGAGATACACACACACATATACATACTCACACACACATACACACACATACTCTCTCTCTCTCTCTCTCACACACACACACACACACACACACACACACACACACACACACACACACACACACCTACTCCCCTGACTCCTGCTAGGCTCCTGTACTTAAACCCTTGCTCCCTGCTTGTGGTGCTGTCTGGGAAAGTTGTAGAACATGGAGGAGGTGGGCTCTTACTGGAGGAACTGGGTTAATAGCAGTGACCTTGAGACTTTATAGCTGGCTCCGATTTCTGCTCACTCTCTGCTTCCTGGATGTGGACAGTCTGCAACCACAGCCTTCTTCCCCTGCCAACCTGCTTTCCCTACCTTTTGCCATGTCTTGACCACCGTGATAGACTGCATCCTCCAGAAAGGCCAGAATAAGTCTTTTCTCTGAGTTGACTTTATCAAATATTTTATCAAAGCAATGAAAAAGAAAAAAAAAGATATAGAGAGAGAGAGAGAGAGAGAGAGAGAGAGAGAGAGAGAGAGAGAGAGACCTTATGTTGTGGTAAAAAACAGCAAAATTTTCATCAATTAAAAAAAACAGAATCTTAAAACATGCATGTACTTGGGACTCCAAATGATCATCTTTCAAAAAAAAAATTGGAGAAAATGAACAGCCCACTCTCAGATGAGTGCGAGTGTCCTTCATTGTGTTTCAGTGAATTGGAGAGCAATGTGAGGAAGGAAAAGTCTCTTTATTTTTATCATCCAGATTTAAGGGGACCACATGTTTGTTTTTGCATCTAAGTTTTAAAACGAGTCCATGACATTTAAAAACACATATGATTCTATAACAAGAACTTTATGTCAAACTCAAACATTGAGCCTCATCCCAAATAAGGCTTTTTTTTTTTTTTTCCTTGAGCTAAAAAAGTCTCTTTAAATAAAACACAGAGCACAGGCTTTCTGTAAAGCAAAGCCAGATTGTCAAAGTAAGATGATAGGTTGGGTCCCTCGAGGGGACTTCAGAAAACAGTTCAAGAAGTGACTGCTGCCTTCACATATGTCCAGATGTTTTCCGAGTGAGTGACAGGCTATCCTTGCGGAGTTCAGTCCCAAATGGAAACATTTCCCTGTGGACTTTGTCTTGCCTCCTTGAGCTGTCTTCATAGCTTCATCTTGTTTTGGATACCTCCAGAGCCCATCAGCCTTAATTGATGGAATTCACAGAATAACAGTTATTTGAATGATAAGGATTTAAACAAAGCAGCTGCCCGGGCTTAAATGAGAACATCCCCCATAGGCTCATATAATTTAAATGCTGAGTTCCTAGCTGGTGGAGCTGTTCAGGAAGGTGTGGCCTTGTTGGAGGAGATGTGTCACTAGAGTGAGCTTTGAAGTTTCAAAGGTCCACGCCGTTCCCAATTAGCTCTCTGTCTTGCGGTTGTTTTCTCGAGATGCGAGCTGTGCCTGCTGCCATATTCTCCGCCATGTTGGTTGTAGACTCTCACACTCTGGAACAGTGAGCCCCAAGTTAAATGTATTCTTTTTAGAAGTTGCGTTGGTCATGGTGTTTTCTCACCACAACAGGAAAGGAACTGAGACCGCAAGTTCTTCAGACAGCTTCTTTCCCCAGTATGGAACTCACTGGCGATTGGTTTTTTGGTGTAGGGACCTGGATGCCCTGCTGCATCCTCTGTGTGCGTCCTCAAAGCCAAGGAACAAGCAGTATATGATCCTGAGGAAAAGCTCCATTTCTTAGCACAGAAAGGGCTTGGTCACCCACATTTTTTCCCTAGGGATAAACAGTCTACCTTGATGCTGTAGCCTGGCCTGGCATGAGAAACCCAGCTTCCCTGGGATTGGTCCTGGGCGTCTGGATTAGACTTGTCTGTGTTCAGTGTCTTCCATGGCTATTGGTCCTCTTGTATTATAGGCTCCTCCCCTTGCTGGGGAGATCACACCATGCCATGGAATGCTTTTTATGAAAGCATGGCTCCTTTCAGCAATTCACCCACAAACACTTCCTTACCTCCACCCTAGCCACTCTCTGTGCCTGAAGGGACCTCATACCTATGGCCATTTGGTTCTAGGGCTTGGCTGGACATTACCTGTACTGCTTGGGTAGGAGATTTATTTACAAGAAAGGGAGAGCAGAAAGAAGAGAGTGCATGTCCATGGCCCTTTCCAATATGGACAGTGGGCATTTGTGCCCCTCTAATAGAGAATAACTCCTTGCTCTACAGTGTGATGATAAACCCTGACCCCCTACCACTGCAAAAGTGGGCTCTGTACTGCAGGGAGGCAGAACTTCTTGGCAGACTTTCTAGGGTGGAGGACCTCATCCAAAATTGCTGAGACCATACATGAGACCATGTTTTGCTTTGGGATTTCCTACCTACCGTACTAAGTTACTGTACCATGCTTACGTGCAATGCAGTATCTGAGGAATGGGACCCTGGGCTAAATACAAGACTCATCAATGCTGCATACATTCCTAAACACAGTCCGAAGATGACCTCATCCAGTTTTCTGTGCATCCATGGCATGACTGCTGTTCTTTGTGAGGTCTTCCGTGGGGTTTTTCACATGCCGAATCACATTGGTGCTTAATGGGTTACAGGTGCCCAGCTCCTGGTGGCCACCGAAGGAAGGGACGAGTTCTTCACTTATGGGATGTGTGGGTCATAGACTGTTATGTATATGCTACAAATATATTGATGATCGAGGAAAGCAACCCAGGAGGAGTGTGTAGTAAGTTTCCTGGAGGCATTGCCTGGCCTGTAGTGGGGCCACGCTGGTTGGGAGTCTTCATGGGCAGGAACTGGAGACTGGGTATGCAGAATAGCACAAACGAGTGTTAGCCACTGCTCTGATGTCTACCCTAGGCCTCCCCGCCTCTCTGAATGTGCCAGAGTCACTTTGAGAATGCTCAGCACTGGCCAGACTCTCAACATTTGCCTTCTATCTCTGGCTGCATCCCAGCCAGGTGTGGTTGGTCTAGCCTCAACAGTTTTGCCTTTGTTGCCGGAGCTCCTCAGTGCTCCTCTGCTCTGGTTTCCTGGCTCATCTACTCCTTCTGTCTTCTGCCATGTCATTCCCTGGGTCCTATGCCATCAGCTATGGGCATAAGGGAGTGCTCCCCGAGCTGCTTCCCTTCCCTGTCTTTCTATCCTGCAGAACACTGAGAATATAGTGAAAGTCTCACATCTAAATGCCGTTGTATCTTTTGGTAATCATGCGCCTTGCAGGGCAGTTGGCATTGTAGGCTAGTGTTTCTTCTGTCACCTTTCCCATTAAAATACTTTTCTATTATTGAAAAATTTCTATTTACCCCTTTCATTATTACATAGTATTCTATTGCTATTTATATTATTATTATTATTATTATTATTATTATTATTAAATTATCAGTTGTCATAGATTCTTTTTTTTCTTAATTTTATGTATGTGAGTACATGGTTGCTGTCTTCAGACACGCCAGAAGAGGGCATCAGATCCCATTACAGATGGTTGGGAACCACCATGTGGTTGCTGGGAATTGAACTCAGGACCTCTGGAAGAGCAGTCAGTGCTCTTAACTGCTGAGCCATCTCACCAGCCCCTATATAATTATTTTTATGTTTTTGCAAACATCTCTCTTTTTTTTTCTTATCAGTAACATGTTCTACAGATATCCAGTATTCCAATCATCTCGATGGCTCTGGCGCTTCTAACACAGCCTCCCTTTTGAGAAGTCAAGTGTTGGACTCCTGCCTTGGAGACCTATGGTCACATATTCATCCATTCCAATTTTTACTTATTCTCAAAAGCATTAATAACAGTTCGATTTAGTTCTTCATTTACAGAGATCCTGGCCATAAGGACATATCACACCTGCAGTTGTCTCTTTGCCGCACTGTGGTTAAAGCGTTCAGAGCTGCTGTGTGTGTGTGTGTGTGTGTGCGTGCGCTTTGTATTATCCGCCATCACTTTGGTTTATTGTTCTGCAAGGAAGGGCACGTTATGGCTGACTTGCAGGTGCTGAAGCAGTAGTGGGGGAAAAATGAGCTTAAGCAAGCGGAGTCACTCTGAACAAGAAGATGCTGACTCAAAGGAGAGGAAAAAAGCAAACAACCAACAAAAACAAACGTGTTGCATTAAATTGCGTGAGAGAGCGCAGTTTCTGCCTGTTTGGGCTGGGCACTGTCTGCCAGAGTGAAACGGAATGGAGGCAGCTCTCCATCAGCTTCCTTGTAAAGTAAAGCTGATTCTGGGTGTTAGCTCCAAAACTCCATTTTTGCATGGGGCTTTGTTGAAGACTCTCTCTAGTAATGAAGGCAGTTTCTTCTTATATACACTGTGAGGCTTAGCGCTGTGGAAGGCCAGGAGTGTCAAAACCCAAAGCCACCAGGCACAGGGGGAGAACCTGGACTGGCCCACAATGCCCCACAAGTGTCACTGGTCCTAGTGACTGGGATTGATTCTCTGTTAAGAGAAGGACCTGGCAGAGCCCGGTTCTGTCCATTATTGAGCTTGCTCAGAGGTGCTGGAGGCTGAGGTTCGTGAATACATACATGTTCACTGTATGACTGACTAGGCTTGGGCCCCATCAGAGCTTAAAGCTCAGCAGAAGGTACATGCCGAGTAGAGGGAGCTGGCTTTGCCATCGGGAGCAGCTGTCCTGGCCAGTGGGGCTATGTTTGCTGAGCTTCTGGCCTCTTGAGTATAAACTTCTGAGAGTTCATCCTCACCATGTCCTTGAACTTGTGAGAATCATGGGACGTCCCTCTCCTGTTCACACTCTGCCCAAACTGCCAGACTCTGGACCTGCAAACCTATCCAGGTTAGTGCCCAGGGTGAGATGCTCCTCACGAATCAGCCGTGCCTGCCCTTCTCTAGCCTCTCTCTGCCCTTCAGATTGCTTGCCCCATCCGTGGGGTCTCAACTTTATGTCACCCAAGAATCTGGGCCACTTAAATGACACAAGACATACTCAGGGTGCCTAGGGGAAAATCCTCAGATGATTTTTAGATGCATGGGGGGAGTTTATCAATAACATGCACACATGCTTGCATGTTTCTGGGTTCATATGGAAGAATATTTTGGTTCTCTCCTTTGTTAATTGCACCTCCCTCAGTAGGCCTGCAGAGGTAGGTAGACAGTGGAACCCATGTAGTTGGTGCCAAGAAAATCAAGTCCAGGCCTCCACTGTCACTGTGGACGTGGCTTAAACTGTGGTCCCTGGAGCACAAGCCCCAGTTCCCGTCAGGACCTCCTCTAGTTGCTTCTCCACCTTCTGGAATGGCAAAGGTGGCATGTTCAGTCACATGCTGCCACCAGGATGCTGCTTCTTTGCCTTTCACGTGGGAAAGCCCACACTAAGCTCAGTGTCTGGCTCCCATAATGATGTGGGCAGGTGGGAATGAGAAGGGGTGATGGAGAGGAGAAAAGAGGAAGGACCAGAATGCGTTTTCCGACATAGACAACACCAGAATGAACCAATCCAGTGATCTCAGTGATCCCGAGTGACTATTCTCTTTTGCCCGAAGGCGTGGATAACAGGCAACAGCGACCCATGGTTCTCCAAAGTATTCTGCTGGATGCCAGAACCTACTGAGCATGTTTTAAAAGTGCCTATGCATGATATAATCAGCCTTATATGTGTTTTGTTATGTTCTGGAGAAGAATCATCCTATCGCTGTCTGCTAACCTGAACCACCCAGCTCAGTGGCCTAGCACATCTGGACATGTTCTCTACACCAGAGCCAGCCCAGACAGTCCCAGAACCAGATGGTTTTGGTTTGAACTCTCTAAGGAGGTGGGACTTTACCTCTGGGGAGAAATGCAATGTAAGAAGAAAGACTACTGTGTATACTCTCTTGGAGTGTGCACATACCATAATTGCTGCAGAATCTGGGTGTCTGCGGTAGATGGTATATCAGGTATCACTCTTATTAATAATCATTGTCTCTCAATGGTGATGTATCTTTGAGAGAAATGTCTCGTGTTTTTCTAGCATTTTTTCCCTCTCCTTTTTGAGGGAACAGCTAGGTTGGTCTCAAAATTGCTATAGAGCTAAGGATAAATTTGAACTCCGCATTCTCCTGCTTCTACCTTCTAAGTGCTGGCTTACAGGCGATGTTCATTTTTGCTGGGGACCAGCTCCAGCTGAGGGCAGGGCTTGGAGCAAGTGCATGCAGGAGCGGTGAGACAAACAGACTTCCTTTTGGCAAGTCCTAATGACATCATTTCTTCTCAGATGTTAGATGTGGGATATGATCCCCCAAAAGGATTAGGAAAAGACGGTCAAGAAAGATTATTTCCGATAGGACCTATAAACAAGCAGAATAATCATGGCATTGGGTATCACAATTTTAAATTGGGGCCATTGCAGAACAATCTTTAATAGCTGACCCTTTAACCTGGAGGTCCGATGATCCTGGCTGGGTGGAGCAATCGTCCTTACCTCCCCCCCCCCCAAAAAAAAAAAAACCCATCCAGGCAGGAGAAGCTCTAGTTCAAGGCAGTTAGATGCAGAGTATATTGACTCTATAAGTCCTTGGAATACTCCAATTTTTGTTATTAGGAAAAAATAATCAGGAAAATGGAGATTGTTACAGGGCCTCAGAAAAATTTATCAAACTATGGGAACTATGGGAGCCCTTCAGCCTAGTCTCCTTTGTCCTGCTATGATCCCCAAAGGATGTAATATAATAGCTGTAGATTTGAAAGACCTTTTTCCCTCAAATCCTCTGTTTCCTGCTTACTAATAACACTCATTAATGGTCAAAATGTATATCTAAGTAATAAGTTCTAAGAAAGACTTGATTTTCTGCATGACTGTTCTTCCAGGGAACTTCCATTAATTTCATTCTTATTTGTACCAGCGTTTTCTGATCCCAGATCTAGCTTTCAGAGAGAGAGAGACCTTTAACAGTGAGAAATGTAAGTATAAGCAAAAAGTGTATAGCAGATTCCCACCAAGGGTAGTGAAGTGTCAGTCCAGGTCACCCAAGCACAGGATGTCGTCAAACAGCACCTTCAGGATGCTTGGCACTGCCACATTTTATGTGGTGCTGGGGGCCAAACCCAAGGCTCCATGCATGCTCTGCAAGCACTCTGCTAGCTCAGCTGTGTCCCCAGTCCTCTTAGTATGTATTTCCAGAACACACCTGTCTGAAGACTTTATTAATTTGAAATAAGCTACCTTCCCTTTCTGCCTGTTGCAATCATAAAGATCTTACAAGAAAGGTCCAAATATTACTTTCTGAGCGATGAAACCTTCCTAGTTTTCAGCCCTCAGATAGTGTCCTCAGAGGCCACAAAGCTCACCTTGCTTAGGCACCATTAGGAATGGAAACAACTAGATAGGAAAGTCCCCACTCACCTGTGGCATGCACCCAGTGCTCATTGAGCAGCCCACTGCATGTCTTATGTAAAGTACCTGTGGAGGTGGGTGGCTGGGATCCCGTGTTCCAATGAGAAGACCCCTTTGCTGAGATGGGATGGACTCAGGTGGTTCCAAGTCAACAAGTATGGGATGGTTTGTGGAAGACCATCAATGAGAGTGTATGCAGAGCCGGGCGGTGGTGATGCACGCCTTTAATCCCAGCACTTGGGAGGCAGAGACAGGCAGATTTCTGAGTTCGAGGCCAGCCTGGTCTACAGAGTGAATTCCAGGACAGCCAGGGCTACACAGAGAAACCCTGTCTCGAAAAACAACAACAACAACAACAACAACAACAACAACAACAACAACAACAACAAAAAGAGAGTGTATGCAGACATGATGAATGCCAACACAGCACGGCCATGGCTGCAGCCCCATCTCAGTATGGGGTGATGGCTGTGCAGGTGAGCGTAGAGATACAGGCATTATGTCATCTCTTCTAAATAAATACACATTTTCTTTATACTGTGTTTCTTTCATCTACCTGCTCACTTTTTTCCTGCCCCAACACATGTGCATGTACAGACACACAGATGACTCCTCCTGCCTGCATACAGACCGTATGCTCTCATGTGACAGCATAGCCCCTTCTTTATGATTTAGGGCAGTGCCCTGGTTTAATGGAAACAAGAAAATGTTTAGAATCGTAAAAAGCAACATTGAATCTTTTAAAAACAGTTTCAGCTGTTGAAAATGAGCTTGAGGGCCGGTGGAGGCCTGTGGCTGAATGCTCTAAAATGTTCCGAACCTGCCTATGGACTCTGCCAGTGGTGCAGTTCTGAGCTGATACTATGTACCATGCCACTTTCAGTAATGACCAGCAGGGGGCACCCACCACTTAGAACTGTAACCTCCATTTCCTTCCAGTCAGAATGAAGAAAAACAAAGCAGGTAGATTACACTACAAATCTGTTTTTAGGGCACACAGTTTATATAGAGAAGCTTAATAACTTCAAAGCGAGATAATGTGTATAATTTTTATAGCACATGAAGGATGCACTAGACTTAGCAGCTATGATAATTCTCCTACAAAGACCTCCTGGGTCAAATCAGAAGGATCTACTTCCTTGTTTTTTTGGGGGGTGTTGGTGGTGGTGGTGGGGTGCTGTTGCTTACATTTAGGGAATTTAGAAGGCCGGGAGTTTCATAAAGCATTAAGGCAGTTGCTGATCTCGTGCTGTGGTGCTGTGCGGGCCAATTGTGTTGGCAGAGAGAGGAGGGCAGACATGTCTGTGTCTCTCCAGTATTTCCAGCTGCACCAGGGCCCCATCTTCTCCACTACTGCCTGTTCTCAGAGCCAAGAAAACAAAACACAACATCACCTAGCGAGGCACAGAGACTGCAAACACAGTGCAGGTGCTCAACACAGACACAGGTTCCTTTGTGACATTTCCTGTGACTAAATGGGAAGCGGGAACAGCAATCTCAGGGGACCCATCAAGTCACAACAAGTACTGGAAAGCAACATCTTGGTGTCTTGGGAATGAATATCCCTTGGACAAGCCCCTTTACCCTGACACCTGCGCTGACATTCAGACCCGAGTGCCAGGCAGACAACAGCTCAGAAAGGATCGATCCTGTTCTTCATGGTCAGTGTTTGTGGCCCAGGATAAATCTCAGGCTGTTAAAAAAAAAAGTCAACATTTTGCAGACTTAAATCAGTCACCTGGGACTTGGTTTTTGCAATGTTTAATGCCACAGAGCATCCATGACACAGCTGGGAGTGGTGTCCCTAAAGTGACATTTTATGTTATGTGCTTCAAGAGCCAGGACTTTCCACAGACCCACATGTGACCTCCACACTGGAGGTGTGGAGAGCTTCTGTTAGGCATGTAGGGTTTTAATGAACTACAGAACACAAGGGTGGTGGGGACGGTTTCTGACTCCTCACTCGTCTGCTACAAAGCTGCCACCGATGGACTTCATGCCACATCGACAAATTCCCACAATTCCATCTCCTAGCCACGTGACTGCATGAAGCCAGGTTTCTCTCATGAACCTCAGAAAGCAGCATGTCTCTCCAGAAGAGGAGCTAGGGTTTATAAGAAGACCCTCTGTCTTCAAATAAAGCTACAGATTTAAGAGATTTTCAAAATGTCTAATGCAAAACAAGACTGTTGTTTCACAGCTTTGCTCTCCATGGTAACATGTTACATATGTTAACATACAATGGGTCTTTTCCCTGCTATTTTAAGTGTACTAGTAAGGAATTATAAATTTTGTTAGTGTTAATTTCTTGTAAGTATATTGATTCATAAAACCATATAGCCTCAGCCAGGGATGGTTCAGTAGGTAAAGTGATTGGTGCACAAGCATGAGGACCTGAGTTCAGATCTCCTACACTCATGGGAATAAAGATGGGTGTCACGGTGTGTGCCTGTAACACCAGCACTGATAAAGCATGGACAAGAGGGTCTTACCAGCTAGTCTAGCGAAAATCACGAGCTCTGGGCTCAGAAGAGATACAGTCTCAAGAATCCGAGCTAGGGAGTCTCTGGTCTTTAAGATCTTTGTTACAAAGTTACCACCACTGAAAGAGTATCTCTAACAATGTAACAGAAAATGACCCCAAGGGGTGCCTGCCCTGCACTGCACACTCTCTTGGCACCAGTGTGCACAAGAAGCACATGCTATCAGTTCTTTTCTGATGAATGGGGTGGAGCACGGAGGAGCTGCTTTGTGTGTGAGCTTATCCCCTCTCACACAGATATTTAATCAATGGTCTTGGGTAAAACCCAACATGGCGCTACATTCTCTGCTGGAGGGGGCTGAAAGAGAGGTGTTTTGGTAATTGCTCTTCCTATGTTTTCTGAAAGGTTCCCATGATAACAACATGTGACCTCTGTGACCAAAGAATAAGCTTGGACTGAACATAATGACCTGTAACCACGTGACCCAGGGAAGCAGAAGCATGATTTAGGTTCAGACTGCTTTGTTTGGGTTCAAAGGAATACAGAAATTCACATTTGAATGGTTCGGATTTAACTTTGGTTTTTTTGTTTTTGTCTTTTTGTTTTTTTTTAATCTCAGATAACTACAAATATCAGAGAAAGGTAGTTTTCAAAATCAGAAAAACTGTTTCACCAACCACTACCAAAAATAAACCCATTAATAGGGACAGTGGACAGATCCAGTGGCTCATAGCATGCGGTCTGGCTGGCTTCAGAGGGAGGTACTTATTGTATATTTGAGGGATCCGATTTGTGTTTGAACATGTTCACACTGTTATCGGGGCTGTGGTCTGATCACTCAGTTGCCTGCTTTTTTTTTTTTTTTTTTTTTTTTCATTCCTCCCTGCTAACTGGCTGTACTTCTTTCTGTCAGATCACTTGCACAAACTGCCAGGTCACAGACATCCCTGCTTACTTCAGTACTGTGACTTCCAACAATGTCAGAGGATATTTCTGTGACACAAATGTAGCTAGCATATCAGAAGCGATTCCAGCAATCTACAGCCACCCGAGTCAGCTTAACCACCGGTGCTGTGCTAGTGAAAAGAATTGTTCTAGTACTCTGGCTGCGGTGACAGTGGCCAGCACATTCCAGCCCTGCACACACAGCTGAGTATCTCATCCAGTGTCCTGCTCACAGGCCCTTAGCTCTGTGTGGGTGGTGGCCCAGGAACCCTCGGCCACTTCTACTGAGTCTTTGCTTATCTGGTTGCATCCATGGGGATTAGATTTTTTTGACAGAGTAAGAAATTTACTCTGCAAGAAATCGTTTTGGGGGGATGACCCAGTGAACCCTGGTGTTGACCATGGACCCTACATCTACTATGTTGATGAACCAGGACCTATATCTATCTTAGGGTTCATCCTACCCAAAGGCTGGGGACTCCAACTACTGTTTTCTATTTGAACCTGGTTGGTTGGAAGATCATTTGGAGGTAGAGGCAGCATTTGTTAAGCCTGAAAAACAAAACGGAATTTGTAGAAGAAACCATAGCCTCTTAAACAGACTGGACAGATTTCCCTGTGGAGGGTTTTTTTTCCCAGAGTGAAGAGGACAGGGAGAGAGGACGAGGGTGGCTTCTCGTGGGGTTCCTGTCTTTAGGTAGTGAACTAAAGTGGGGCTTCACAGGCTGTAGCACTGACCACTGAGGTGAGCAGCAGTAAGAGGGAGGCCAAGTGCCCACCGGGACCGTGTCCAGCTCTACCTCAGATTGCCCTTCCTGTCTTCCTGCTTGGGTGGGTTTGCTGAAGCCTGCTGTCTTTTAACAGCAGCTCGCCCCTTGGGGGTGGGGAATCTATCCCTCTTTTATGATCAGCTAGCTTGTTCTGATAATGCAACTCCACATACATGTAACTACACTGTTTCTTGACAGACAGGGATGGGTGGATAGCCATGGTGTTCTGTAGGCCTTCCTTTTTCTGGTTGGAGGGTACAGAGGTTCGCCCTGCTGGGAGAACTGCCTGCATTTAACAGGTCATATGAAGTCATAGGCACTGACAGTTCTGAGCCCCCCACAGCACATTTTGTTGTTGTTTTGAGACAGGGTCTCTCTACATAGTCCTGACTGACTGTAACAGACCAGGCTGGCCTCGAACTCACAGAGATTCACCTGCCACTGCCTTCTGGGTATTGGGATTAAAGGTGTGCACAACTAGGCCCAGCCTAAAGGGCACATATTCTGTGGATCCTATAAGCCTCCCCAATGATCTGAGGCCGTCACACAGACTGAAAAACAACTCACAGAACCATCTCTCCCCAGATTCACTCCCCAAAGCAAAACACAGCCCCCTGCTTTCCCTGTGGCTAGAGCACTGTAACATCGTAGGCAGCTGCCATAGGGACGACATTTGTTGCATGGAAGAATTTCTGTGTAATTAATTAATGACAGTTTGGAGTCTACAGACCTGGTCACCAGTCAACTTTACAATCTCTTAATTAAATACACCAAGGAGAATATAATAAATCATGGACATATTTAGTAGATGTTGGCAGACTGGTGTACCATAGGAATCTACCGAGTTGAACGCTAGGATTTAATGCTTGTTTCTTCCATTCTGTAGGTTCTGGGAGCTTCCATAGTGTCTCCCTGTGAGGCTGGACATATCATAAATAACATTTCACAAGCAAGCTTTATGTTTGTAAGAGTAGCGTAGCTCTTGGGCTGACCAGAGTTGGGCAAACTTGTCGGAGGGGTGAGTTCTGGCAGTATGAAAGAGCTCTGGCTCTCAATTTCTCAGGTTAAATAATCCCCCCCCCGCCCCCCGACCACAAGAAGGAAGCCAGCTGAAGATTCTTCTGCTAGAAGTGTTTTCTGTTTCAGGCTTTTCTTAGTTAGTGGGGGTGGCTCTTTGTCCCTTGTGTTGGAGGGTGATTTATTGAGGTCCCTCATCAGAACCCTTGTTTAGAAGTTCACCACAACAACTATTAAAACCTTGACCTAAGTCCTTTTGGGGGTCAGTTATAGAAAAACATATTATGATATCATTTCCTCTTCCTCCTCCATTTCTGATTGATCCCCTCATGTGATAAGTTTGTAGTTATACGAACGTGTTGTCAGTTTCATAGCACATATGGAATTTGCACGTCCACTTTTGTCTCTAGAGGTCCCTGGACCTTTTGTGACCCTTTACGTGCAGGATAAAGCCACTTCTCCTAGCACACTGGTGGCTCAGAAAGATGCCGCATCTGCACCGTAATACAGTTTGCATACACAGCCCGTCATGTGACCCACACAAATGCTTCAAATACGTGGCAGTTAGGTTCAGAATTATACCAACCACTCCTAAGTAACTGCCGATGTCAATATGTGGGAGAGCTGGTGCTTACATAGAAAGCAGAAGATGGGGTGGAGGCTGGAGATGGCTCAGTGGGTCAAGAGACCTGAGAGCCGATTTCCAGCACTCATGTAAAAACTGGATAGAGAAGGGCGGGTCAGTAACCCTAGGGCTGAGACGGAAGAGACAGACAGATTTACTGGCCAATCAGTAATTTCCAGGCTCAAAGAATGGCCCCGTCTCAAATAAATAAATAAATAAATAAATAAATAAATAAATAAATAAAGGTGGCTAGCAATTAAGAAAGAAGAAAGAAACCCAGTGTTGATACACACACACACACACACACACACACACACACACACACACATGTGCACATATGCACATCACAGTCACTTAGACACATAACCCACTGAGATTGCACAAATCTATTAGGAAGTGTGCTTTAGGGTTAATTATTTTTTCAACTGAGCTCTGTTGTATCTAACCCAGGCAAGCTATACTCACTCGAGAGTGGGGTTGGGGTTTCATTTTACTAAGTTTTCTGGCGTTTCTTTATACTGAAGTTTATGAGTCTTCACCCTATATAATTTTGCAGGAATGATATAATAGTTCCTCTTAAAAGATTTCTTTTATTCTCCTTAAATTATAATTGAACATCAAAAATCAGAACTGAAGGCAATTTTCAATGATCGACTCGAGCTTGTTAGTTTGAAATGAGGACACATTAAAGATTTTATTCTGGTCTCTGGTTTCCAGATAGGTGGAATTTTAAATGAACACTTACATAAAGAAACTAAAATTCTAAGTTTCTGGTAAAGCACATTTCCAAACTCTATGAGGAATCAGGTCTTAGGTCTTAACAGATACCAGTCTTGTAGACACCTTTAGCTTGCTCCTCCTGGTTTCAGATGTGTATGCAAGAGACGTGTGTTTGTAAATGGACCTGCATCAGGTATTTATAAGTCAGCTTGAGGGACCCATGCCCTTGATTTATCAACGCAAAACAACAACAACAACAACAACAACAAAACCCCACAAACAACAAACAGAAAACAAACAAACAAATGTCAGCTCTCACCTTGAAGGTATACAAGTTTGTTTATTCTGGCATGTAAATGCCCACAGCCCTGGAAAACAGACTTATATTTCTCCAAATACCATGATCTAGTGAGGTCGCAGTTTCGTGACGTTTTTATAAAAATGAACACAGAGAGGCTGGAGAAGTTGGTCCAGCGGTTAAGAGTTCTGGCAACTCTTCCAGATGATCTGAGTTTGTGTCCCAGGACCACCATCTGTAACTCCTGCTTCATGAGATCCAATACCTTCTTCTAGTTCAGGCACTGGGCACCCATGTGGTAGATGCATACATGCAAGAAATGCATGCAAGCACATAAAATAAAAAATGTTTAGAATAGTAAATAAATAATAATAAATGTCCCAACATACCATTTTAACACCATGGCAGAAGTAGTAGGTAGGTTACAGAAAAGTAGGGAGACCTCTTTAAAATGTCTCAGATATGATCTGACAGTGTGCATAGCTTTCTGGATGGTTGGAAAACCAGTGTCCTGCTGGGTGATGATAGTGTAAGCCTTTAGTTCCACAGTTGGGAGGCGGAGGCAGGCAGGGCTCTGTGAGTTTGAGGCCATGCCTGGTATACAAAGCAAGTTCTAGGACAGTCAGGGCTACACAGAGAAAGCTTGTCTCGGGTGAGGGTGAGATAGGAAAGCCAGTGCTCTACATACATACAGCCCAAAGGATCTACCTGTTGCTCATAAAGCTGTGTGGTCCCGTCCAGAAGATGCCAATGAGTGACTGTTTAGAGAGCCAACGATGACCCAGGACAATCTGGCCCTGGACTTGGGACATTCCAAACTCTGCATGATAACTGAGGGTCTAGTCTTTCAATCAGCCTTGCAGAGGGTTCAGTGGAAGGTCTAGAGCTTTCATTCACAGTTTCTATAGGCAAGCCATCTCCTGCCTTGGAAGAAGCAGTTTGCTTCCCTGCTGAGAGTCTTTGCTGGACACTGGTCCTGTACAGACCCGCCCTGGCTTTCCAGGACTGCCTACTGACACGGTGAGCCTGTCCAGCCCCGGTTCACTTATATTGCTGCTGCAGCCCCTCAGCGACAGGCTCCGCCTTATGCATAGGTAGGTCAGTCTCTCTGCCCTCTCTCAGGTATTTCTTGGAGTTAGAACTGCCCGATCTTGCACTCCAGTGCAGCAGACTCTTGGTCTCTCAGCAAGCTACACCCCTCTTTACCTCCTGGTAAAGATATCTGCTTGTATCTGTGTGCTAGGTCTTAGAGAGCCTCTCCAGTCCTTATAGCCTCCTCGGAGTGACAAGAGAAACTAGCTCCTGTTTCACCACAGACTCATCAAATATCAGATACTAGAATGAGCTGTGTGAAGTTACGCAAAAGCTAAGAAGTATCAGAGTGAACAGGGACAGCCACTGCTCTTTTTTCAAGTCCATTCTGTCTCCTCTCTATTGTGTCTAACCTCAGGAGGCATGAATCTTGCTGTCTCACCAGGAGCAAGTCCCTGTGCCTCTCTGTTCCATGTAAACTAGTAACAAAGGCAGGCAACTTGGATCAAGTGTCGGGCTGCAGTTCTTGGCCCACAGTAAATGCTGACCACATCAGCCAACATTACTGAGGTGAAGCTCTCACCTGCCTCAGACTCTGCAAGGAGGCCTGGGTGCCTTTCTCTAGAGTGAGCATGCGCGCATCCTCCCGGCTGCTCATTTTAACTCACTTGGAGAGTTTAAGTGCTGGCTTGCTGGAGCCTGCTGCAAGGCAGCTGGATTTAAATGTGAATGCCTGCATCTCTTCAGTACATGCAAAGACTCCTCAGTGGTAGTAATTACAGAACCACGGAGGGATTCTAGTGGGTACGTTGTGGCATTAAGTGGCTCATTTAATGGAACTCATGGCGTTGCCTCCGCAGGAGGGATGAAAATAAAGAGATCAAGGCTGTCATTGCCGACTCTGAATTACCTGCCTTTGTCTGTTTGATTGATTGTGACAATCTTAACGTTTATAAAACCGTATAACATTATTTCTCAAGGTTTTCTCGTATGGGAAAGACAAGTGCAGGAAGATTTTGTTTGCATCAAGTTATTGAGGACGTGTAATTACAGAAGGAAAGGGACCACTGTCATTACCCAGGTTCACTTTTGTAAGTATATCAGTAAAATGCTAATTGCACCAGTTTTCTCCTAATAGTTGCTATTCACAAAGTAGTTGCAGGCACTGGGGAGTCCTAAGGGGCAGCAATGCCCCTTACCAGTCCTGGCTGAGTATAATTCACAATGTGGATGCAGAGCTTGTGGTATAACTTACATCGTATTCATGGTATAAACAACGCACGCACTGGGCTGCTCTTTCCATCAGACCAGCAAGGTGGTGAAGCTGAGGTGGGGCCAGATGGTGCATTCATCCCCTGGCTTCATATTTTCCTTAGGCAAGAGTATTGCTGTCTTTAAGGGGTGAGTGCCCCTCAGCCAGCTTGTCTACAACTCAGGGCTGTTGTGAGCTCTGAAGGCATTGAAGTGTCCACATCACACAGCTATCCCAGTTGAACATGCAAGTGGAAGTTGGTGCCCAGCCCCAGGGCATCCTCTCTGTCCTCAGTCTGTTTGCATACTGGGAGACTGGAAGAGTTGCCTATACACTTCATAATGGACTGAAGCCAACAGGGAAGGCAGAAGGCAGGAGGATCAGCCCAGGCCAATGCAGAGTCTATCCTGTGCCTTGGGAGTGGGGGGGGGGACATGCACTTGGGTATGAGGAACAGCACCCCACAGAGAATGGGGTGAAGGCTTCTCTGGAGGGACTCCTCTCTGCTCCTTGCTCTCTTTGCACCAATGTGCTGATTTTCACTAGCAAGCTAGAAACAAAATTAAACTAGATTTTGCAATGACGGCAACCTCAAACCAAGTAAACGTAAAAGTTAATCAGAGGAACAGCTATTCAAAGTCCACAGACTAAATGACTTGACTGGCACCTACCATCGGCAGAGTATCATGCAAGAGATTCCAAACACACAACAGAAGCTTGCTCTACAATTAAAACTTGTATGGAACTATATGTATGTAACTATAGCGTGAATCACGCAGTGAGAGTAAGGACAGATGCTTGCCAAAATGAGTTTTAAAAGGGTGTTTCAGGTGGGTGCTCTCACCCCAGGGTGATGTTGGGGTCTCCCATGGGGGAATAAATAGAAAGTATATATGTTTGAATCAACAGATATTTTAATGCTATCCTTGTATAGATTCTAATGTTAATGTATATTTCCTAATGCATATGGCATATTGTAGGCTGGCACTTTCTTTTGGGTATAACTTACTAAAAGGTATGGAACAAGCTATGAGATGTTAACTTTATTTTGCTGATTGGCATAGGCAATTCAGCATCATGTATCCTATCCTTTTCTATGCTGGGACTCCAGGCGTGACTCTACGAACCTCCTAGCATCTCCCCGCATTAATCTCTTGCTGTGTGGATGACTTATGAGATTTATTGAGGAGGACCCAGCACCTTCAGTTGACTCAGCCATGGTCAACTGCTGTTCTTGCATGGACAGCGGCTTTCTCTTAACACATTAGTGAAGAAAGTGGTTGTTGAGGAAAAGAGTGAGCAAGTAAAGTTTTAGGAAAAGATAAATACACTCTGGGATGTAGAGAGAGGAGATTTCTGCTAAATGTTCAAAATTTAGGCCTTCTAGTGCTTCTT
Organism: Arvicanthis niloticus; assembly: GCF_011762505.2. NCBI lineage: Eukaryota > Metazoa > Chordata > Mammalia > Rodentia > Muridae > Arvicanthis > Arvicanthis niloticus. The sequence goes on from NC_133436.1 coordinate 4,760,755, forward strand.
CCATTCAAAGCTTAAGATAACACAACCGGCTCAAACATGGTGATTGCTACCTTTGGGAGGTTGGTGGTAGCATGGAGATGCTACCTTTGGAGATGGAGATGAGAATAGAGATAGGGATGGAGGTGAGGATGGAGGTGAGGATGGAGGTGAGGATGGAGGTGAGGATGGACATGGGGATGGAGGTGATAGACGTGGGGTTCAGAATGGGCATAATAAAAATGAAGATGTTGATTAGTTAAGTAGGGATGATATGGTGAACATGGCAGTAATTGGGATTGGCATCATGGAGATAGGATGTAGACCATGAGAGGGGTAAAGCTTTAAAAAGGGAGGCTGAGCTAGCCTGAGCTAGCCTGAGCTAGCCTGAGCTAGCCTGGGGAGCCCTATTCAATCATCCTCTGGATCCAGGGACCACTCAGTTTTTCAGAATCATTTCTTTATAAAACTTGGAAACCAAGAATCTCTAGAAGTTGCATAGGTCTTGTGTGTTAGTCAGCCTGCTGTGTTAGTCAGGGTTGGAAGAGGTCTGTGCACGCCCAGGTTTCGTGTGTGTTTTCTCTTTGTGAAATGTCTTCTCTTCAGAGTCCTGACCACACATTGGAAGGATCATTTGCCATTGTAGGCAGCTTCTCTGTAAAAGTCAGAGAGGAACATGCCAGCTGCCGAGGAGGAGCATCTCATGGAAGCGACCGTGCTGCTGTGGTGATTGGGATTCTTTGAGTTCCTTGGTTGAAAGGCGCTATTTAAAGCACAAAGTACTTTTGCATATTAACTCATGATTCCAGTGACACCCTTGTAGGAAGGTAGGTGGCAAAGTGACTCATTCAAGGTCACATTAGTTAGACAGTGAGAGAGTTTGGCAGGAGGAAGAAGAGTTTCCGGAGTTTTCAAAAAGTGTTCTTTTCATTAAACCTGTCTTGTTCTGGGATGGGAAACTACAGGTCCATTTTAGCTGCCAGGAGGGTTCTTGTCTGCAAGATATGAGACTTAACTCCAAAGCAGAGAAGGGTCTTCTTTGTGGAGGCACAAAGGTTAGCTGCTGGTGGTCACATGGGCCTATCAGGGAGCTGAGGAAGGCATTGAGAAGCTGAGTTCTGAACACAAGCAAGAACTGGTCTTGATTTTAGGAACCCTGGACAGCAAGGAACAAACCTTAGACAGGCTTTCTCTTCACGCCAGTCACTGAAAGTCCTGGAAGGAGCCTCCTGCCAACTGGGTTTACAGAACAGCATGTTCTTAGAAATAAGAAGCAAAGTAAAAAAAAGACATTTGAAAGGCGTTAACCTGTCTCCCAGGTGTTAGTACTTGGTAGTGGGTGTGTCACAGTGAAACAATACTGTCTCACAGGACACAAAGCAAGGGAGGGAGACAGCCTAAATAACAACAGGTGCAACCCTATGGCTCTACCTAAATGCCACTCTGTACTACAGCCTCCCAGGACCTTATGCCCTAAGTGGCCCAGTGTGCTGGCAGGTCCTCAGTACTTACAGCATTGGGTTTTATGACCCCACAGAAGCATCTAATGATCCCCACGAGGGGAGGAGGCTGGGGAAGGCAAGGCCTGGCAGAGGAGAGGAGACAGGGTCAGAGCCCCAAGTGCAGGGAACAGCCTGTGTGTGCCAACCAAAGGAAGGCCAGTATGGATGGATGGAAAGTAATGCAGCCAGCCTGGGGTCAGCAGGACTCGGTTTGCCCTTGTTGCCCAAGTATCAGCGCAGAGAAAGCAGGGAGCAGGGACTTGGGCGGAGGAATTGTCACTGTCACAAAGTTGAGAGGGGCAAAGGGACTTCAGGCCTTGGCTTCACCCTGCAAAAGGGGAGTAAAGGATCAGGTCGGGGAAAGCAAGACACCAATGAGTTCCCCTCTCTTGGGTAAAGATGTCCCTGTTACTCAGCCTTGGTGAGTGATCTCTGACATTAGGGGAGGATTGGCTGACTAGTCTCAGGCTGGTTTTATGCCAGGAGCATGGCTGGATTTTCGTCCTGCAATGGGACTTAGTTTACTGTAGAAATTTTCAGTAGAGAAATGTCAGCAAGGGGTCTTTCAGTGGTTTCTCACCCTGTGGCTTTCACCAGCTGTGTCAGGACTCAGGGGAGGGCCCTAGGCTTGCTGCATTTACCTTAATGTCCCTTCTAGAGAACTGCTCTAGAGAGCCAGCAGCTAGCTCTGCCGCCTAGCTAAGTCTCTGATAACCTGCTCACCCCGTCTGAAGCTGGTTGTGTGCCCTCTTCCTTGTTGGTATGTGTTTTAAGATTTCACAGTCAAAGCTGATGTTCGGTCCCGTAACAAGGCAAGCATACCTTGTGTCTTAGGGTTGGTGTTGCTGTGGTGGAACAACGTGAGCAGAAGCAACACCTCCACATCAGTGTTCATCATTTGAAGGAAGACAGGGCAGCGACTCGAGCAGGGCAGGAACCTGGAGGCAGGAGCTCATGCAGAGGCCATGGAGGGGTGCTGCTCACTGGCTGGCTGAACAGTCAGGCAGGTACTAGCTTGCTCCCAGAGCAGAACGAGCAGGGCAGTGTCTCCTGGGTCCAGGTCTCTGCTGAGGTGACTGCTGATCATCCCCCCACCTTCCTGGGTGAGGTTCTTCTCATCGGCCTAACTGCTCAAAGTGTTGTAGAAATTCCAGACCCCCTGAGCAAGTCTGGAGTGGGATATGGCTGCCCTCTGTGGAAGAGCATTTGGCACTGGTACAGGAGCCACAGGGACAAATCGATGTTTGAGCACCTTGGCAGGACATGTGGATGCCCCGCAAACAAGGAACCTACTACCTCTGCCCTCCCCTTGCCCTCCCTTGCCCTTCTTCTACCCTCCCCCACCCTCCTTCTACCCTTCTGTACTCTCCCGTCTTCTACCCCTACCCTCCTTCTACCCTTCTGTACTCTCCCGTCTTCCCCTGCTCTCCCCTGCCCTCCCCTGCTCTTCCCTGGCTTTTCTCTGCCCTCCCTCTTCTCTTTCTCTGCCCTTCCCCTGCTCTCCTCCTGCCCTCCCGTTGCCCTCTCCTGATCTCTCCTGCCCTTCCTATGCTCTCCCTCTGCTCTTCTTGCCCCGCCCTCCCCTGCCCTCCTTCTGTCTTTCCCTGCCCTCACCATGTCCCCCCCCTCTCCCTCTGTCCCTCCTGCCCTCCCCTGCCTCCCCCTGCCCTTTTTTGCCCTTCCCTGCCCTCCCTCTGAGAGCAGGTCTGAGTTTTACTTGTTAAGTTGTATCAGTGTTCTGAGTGCTTGGTGTTCTGAGTTCCCATGTCAGCCTCATACCGCACCTGAACTGTGCTGTACCCTGATACACAGAGGGGGAAGGGAAGGTCTGAGGGGCTGTCCAAGCTCTCCTCTGTGGGAAGGAGGACCTACAGGTAGGGTTTGTAGCTTCCAAACCTTTGAGATCCCGCTTCATCTCTCACATCCAGAGATGTCACAATGTTCTTCCAGGGACACTGCCTGAGCCAAAGCACAGCATCAGTCACCAGAGTCACCATGGATTAGAGGATGGGACGGGGAGATGTATAAATGGGTCTGCATTTCTTTGGAGCTGATAGAAATGTCTGGAATTGGCTAGTGGTAGTTGCACCGTCTTGCAGAGTTACTGAGAACTGCACGTATCAAAGGGATGAATGTCATGGGATATGAGTTACATCTCAATAAAAAAAAACTGGAAAAATGGGATGTCAAAAAGAAAACAAACTGTCTCACATAAAGAATAACAAAGGTTAAAAAAAAAAAAAAAACCTCTTAGAAAACCCTGGTTTATATTCACCATTTCCTGGCTTAATTTCATTCTGGCCGAAAGGCATTCCGTGAGTGTGGGCTTCTCGGTGACTATAGGAAATGACAAATGGCGTGGTATGATTTTAAAGTGAAATGTTATTCTCCCAAAGGGCTTGAGGGAGGTTGTAAATTGTGGGAAGAGAACAGACTTGCTCTCTGATGTTGCCAGAGCCCTGCAATTACAGTGGACACAGATACTGCCCAGCTCGTGGGCAGAGGGTGGCTGGTATGTTTAGCAATTCTTTAGCCTCTCATTTCCCCATGAGTTGTGGGTAAAGCATTGCTCTTAAACATGAAGCAAACGTAAGGTGCACAGAACAGGTGGGTTCCTCGGAGGAATCTGAGGGCCCTCTAGTTAATGTCATTCACCATTAGGGTGGCACCCACATCTCTCCATCTCCTTACATGGAAATAAAATCTGACCGCTGGTGTTTGTGTACATTGCCCAAGAAAAGACACGGACAAAAGAGTTTAAGCATAGAACCAATATCAAATTTGGTACCTCGAGGGAAGGAATGTTTGAAAGCCTAGAAAGAAAAGTAATCAGTGAGCACAAGAGTTACAAAATAAAAACAAAACGGTTACATTTTGCAGGCCACGTGGGTAGTGCCAGTAGCAGAGTCTGGGCTGCAGATGGGATATGTCGTGCCCTTACACCTCGGGAGGGTCAAGTCTTGCTTTTCCTCACTGGCTCTAATTTCTCCAGCCCCTAGTTTTCCTCTGTGGGGTTTGTGTCACCCTCAGACTTTGGAGGAGTTGAACACCTTGGGAAAGGAGTGTCCATGGTCTCGGACCCCTCAGACCACTGCCTCCTCCAAACTCTGCTAAAGCAGTGTGGTTCTGAGGACCAAACAAATGGCAGCATCTTGGTTCTAACCTGGGCCAGTGGTGTCAGTGGCGGAACAGCTACCTGGACGGTAGCTGTCATTGACTTGAAAGTTAATTGCAGAGCGATAAAAATGTCAAAGGGTGCCCAGAAGCGGGAGTGCTGCTGGCAGGGTAGGGCTGCCATGGAGACCCCACTTCTTACTTCTGGTGCTCAGGGAAACACTGGGGAGGGCAAATGCCAACTCAAACAGGTCGGGAGACCACAAGAAGGGCAATCTCAGTGCTGACTAGCTGTGCTTAGAGGGGAGCCTAAGTTGTGTCTGAGATATGTAAATGACTTCTGTGTAAAAGGCTTAGTCCGTGAAGTGTTTGCCTGCCAAGCATGAAGACATGAGCCTGGTCACTCAGAACCCAGGTAAGAGGAAGCTGAGTGTGGTGTAAATCCTGGCAGAGTTTTAGGCTAACAAGACATGGTCTCAAAAAATCAAAGTGGATGGTACCTGAGGGATGATAGCTGAGGTTGTTTTCTGGTGTGTATGAGTATGTACACATACACACACAGGCACCTATATATGCAAGCATACATACATATACATATACAAACATGCATGCACATACATGGGCACTTGTACACACAAACATGCGTACAATACATATACATGCATACATGTACACAGATGGGTATTTGCACACCCAAACATGACACACATATACATACATGCATGCATATACATGGGCACTTGTACATACAAACATGAATACACAGACATATACATACACACATACGTGTACACAGATGGGCATTTACACACACTAACATGCACACACAAGCAGTAAATATAAATCAGAATGACTTGTATGTTGGGCTATGCCTGAGCAGGGAGCGGCCTCTGGGTCCTTGGATGACCTGCAGTGTTCTCCAGTCCAGGAACAACGATAGCCACAGAAATGCAGCCAGCACCTCGCAGGGGCCAAGTGGGGACGGAGCGGATGTGGAAGCAGTGTGACAAGATGGGCACTTCCCCTAATAGAGGAGGAGGCCACAACTGCCGGGGCAGTGTGACCAGCTGTGGGGAAGGCCTGAGTCAGGCCGAGCCATATGAAATAGCTCAGGATGGCTGATTTGACACCACCAGTATTTATTTCTAACCATATTGAACAGCCAAAAGAATGGGTTATTAATTTTTTTTTTTTTGCCATTGAAAGCTGTGTTGTGGGTCCGTCAAGTAGTCCCCGTCAATGGGAGTCGTCCTGGCTCTATCTTCACTAGGCTTGATGCTGCCCTGCCTTTCTTCTACTGTATCTGCCCCCACTCCACCCTATGGAATCTCTCTTCCTCCTCCTGGGTGCTGCTGTCTGCTCAGGCCATCCTTCTGGGTAGTCACTGCCTACAAAGGGCTCTGGTCTCCAAGCCCCCAGGCAGAGCGGCTGGTGACCTGCTGTTCAAGAACGAGGACAGCAATGCCATCATCTTCACTATACACGTGGCCACAGGGTACAGGGTCTGAATACCCAGGAAGGCTTTTGGACTGGGACCCAAGTAGGGGAGCAGCTCAAGATGGCGATGCCCTTCCTGGCACACAGGCCCTCTATGTTCCCAGACTTACTGGCCAAATGGAACCCTAAAAAGTGAATGTCACCTGGCCCTCATATTTACAGATACTCTGTTCCAGAGTATTTGGAGAGGATCTGAGCCAAGAGCAAAGACAAAGAACAACCTCAGTCCTAATATCATTCGATATTGTCGCAAGCAAATCTAGGATGCAGGCTGTCGGCAGGTAGTGCTGCCTTGCCTGATGTCTACCAGATAATATCAGAACCTTGGGTTCTGTGTAGTAGACTCTGGGCTAATGGACACCCAGCTTACTCTTGTTCCATGTTGGGCCACCTTGCCTCATGCACGTACTGTCCCTAGGATAAAGCTCCCTGCCTACAATATGCAGACAGATACAGTACAGGGACCTCTGCTGAATTAGTTGGCTCTGGTTGGCCAGCAGAATTGCCAGGCACACAGACCATCTATGTTCCCAGACGTACTGGCCAAATGAAACCCTAAAAAGTGAGTCTCACCTGGCCCCCATGTTTACGGGATAGAGTAGGAAGCTGGTTGGTGTCTTGGGCCACGTGTGGACACACTGACTAGACACAGAGGGAAGAGGCAGTTTCCTTGATTTCTGGCAGTACCTTGGGTCACCAGGCCCCCAGAGCCTCCCTTTACTCTGTCCAGGTGGCAGTGTTATCCCTCCCCCCAACCTCCCCACATGGGGACCTTGGGGACTTCGAATAAAGTTTACATTTGGACACTGCAGGCCTGGTGGATCACTGCCTGGGCTCACCATTCAGCAAAGACACTGAGCCCCACACAATAAACAGACATCGTCTCAGGTTTCTTCAAAGATAACTTTAATTTTGTTGGTTAACATCCTGGGGATGTAACCCAAAGCTGGTGATAGCGACAGAACCTCAACTGGAGGTTCTGCGGCTATAGGGAGAGGACGTGATTCGTGATTGGATATCAGCAACCAAACGAACTTGCTGTGGTGTGCCGCAGGGTTAACAGGTTAGGGCCAAGTAAGGAATTGTGCCCGTGGTGACTGGCACACAGCTGCACAGTCTGAAGCCATGGGTGGACAGCACAGGCTATGCCTAGTCCTTCCCATCTCAGCAGTAAGTGTTCTGCAGAAGGAAGATGACCAGAAGACATGAAGAGCACAGACAGCTGTCACAATCACATCTCTAATAGTCCAGCCTGGAGATCCCAGAACATCATCCCCTTACACATGGGACCTGCCTCACCTGAATTAGGTGACATACCTGAGTGGCCGCTGGTGGCCTTCGTTGCTATCCCTCCTCATTTCCTGACTGTGGCTATAGTAGGGGAGGGAAGATGTCTTGAGGGATGATGGGTTGCGGAGATCTGGAAAGGCAGAATTGGAGCCTGGACTGGGGTCAGAGAAGCAGGCTCCTCCCACAAACCAGGCTCCTCCCACAAACCAGGCTCCTCCCACAAACCAGGCTCCTCCCACAAACCAGGCTCCTCCCACAAACCCAGTGCTAACACAGTCCAGCAAGAAAAGCCACCAACACAGCCTTTATAAGGGAATTGAGGATACTAAATCCACTTCCATAAACATTCACAAGAGTGGGTGAATGAAGGGCGCCTTTGCACCAGGATTCACTCCTCCATCAGGCTAGGAGGTTGAGCCAGGCCAGCGGCTTGGCTTTCTCTTCTCATGTCTTGTTTGCTTGCTTTCATCTGATGAACCCTGGAAGATGAGCGTTTTCCATTCAAGTTTAAGGATGGGAATTGCTTGCACTCACTGTAAGGCCAGTTTCAGAGATTCATCACAAGTGTAGACGCCGCTTGCTTGAGCTCCCATGCTTTCAGTTCACTGAAGTCTCCTGGTTTCCTTTTGGCACTGCCGTAGGTCGTTTCTCTTGTTTCAGTTGTTTGCTTGTGTCTTTTAAGCACCTTGGCGAGTGGGAGGAAGGACTGCCGTGGGGCGGCTGTGAGACAAGAAAGAAGGACTCAGTAAATAATGTCAGCAAGTGTGGGCGGGGCCAGACAGAGCGGCAAGGAGGTCATTTTAGTGAGAAAACGATTTCTGCAAAATCAGAGAAGCCAGAAACTGATAGCAAACGCACACTCAGGTGCAGAGAAAATGCCATCGTGTGTATAACCCGTTCTTCTGGCTTCACTCCCTAGCGATGGTGCAGCAATGAATTGAAATCAAGAACCCTGTGGCACGTTGGCTTAGTCTTTTGGGTTTATGCCCGGCTGAGCCACATGGTGGCTCTAGTTTTAATTTTTTGAGGAAGCCCTGTTCTGATTTTCACAGTGGGTGCAATAGTTTACACCCACCACCAATAGTGCATAAAAGTCCCTCCATCCCACCTAACAGTTGTCACCCTTTGTCTTTTTGGTGACAGCCATTCTGACTAGGGGAAGCGGGTACTTAGTGTAGCTTTAATTTGTGCCCCTTCCCCCACAGGCTGTCACAAAATTCTCTTCCCTTAATTTGTGCCCCAGGTCCTGCAGATAAATCATGCGAATTTCTTCTCAGGTTATTAAAAAAAAAAAAAAGATGATCCCATCTCTCCCTTCCCCTCCCCTCCCCCCGTGCTTCGGGATATTTGTCAACAAGAAATTTACTCACTCATTTTCTGATTATATCTCATCCCAGATCTCATTCAATAAATTGCAGAGGGCTGCAGAGATAGCACAGTTGGTGGGAGCATTTGCCTTGCAAGCATGAAGATTTCAGTTCCAGATCCTACATCCACATAAAAAACGCCGGGGCATGGTGGTGTATGCTTGTAAGCCCAACCCTAAGAAGGTGGAGATAAAAGGCTCTTTGGGCTCACTGGCTGGTCAGCTTGGCCTGCCTGGAAAGCTCTAGGCTGGTGAGAGAACACTGTCTTAAAAAAAAAAAAAAGACGGCCAACACCTGAGGAATGGCGTGTGTGCAAAGCAGTTCTCTGGTCTCCATATGCGTTTCCACGTGCATGGCCCTGAACAAATGTGAACATGCCCACGTGAACACACATGCTTTGAGGAACAGTATGTGCTTTTAATGCACTGCTGGCTTGGGGGCAATGGAAGTGTCTTCTCAGCTAGCGTGACCACTCCAGACATGACTCCACACCTTCATAAGAATTCGGGCCATTTCTTTTCTGCAAAGGGCTAGTACAAGAGTGAAGCCTGGTCTACAGACCCAAACCCCTGCACAGGGGAGCTGTAGCTTTCCTCCACCAGAGCCAGCTGAGAAGATTCCTCGGTGCCTGCAGTGAATGAAAAATTGGAATTTCCAGTTAATCTTAAAAGAGGAGCTGGGGTGCAGGCGGCCAGACTTTTGCTGGGAAGTGAGGTACCCCGGGACCTAGAAATTTAAGTTAGTAGAGAACAAAAGGGTTTAAGGGTATTTTATTAATCCATAAATCAAGAAGAAAATTAGAAGTCGATTTTCAAAAGCCAGTATGGTGAGGATCAATAATGTTCTGCAGCCCTGGGCTAGCAGGGAATGGGAAGCTGCCCAAGTCACGGCCCTCAGGAGCTGGCAAACCATGACTTTATTTCTTTTAATCAGTTATGACTATAAGATTTGGGGACTTTTGAGAAAATAAGCATTTCTTATAATCACTAATTTTTAAGGGACCATACCTGTAAGAATGTCATAAGGGGGCAGGAGCTGGGTCAAGTACTTGCTAGACAAGTGGGAGGAATCATAGCATCCATTCAATGTGGGGTGGGACCTTGGTGGCCAGGCGGTCTAGCCAAAATGGTGAACTCCAGGTTGAGCAAGGGATGTTGTCTCTAAACATAACGTGGAGGACGTTGGAGGAAGACATCCTGATGTTAGCCTCTGGCCTCCACTGTGTCTGCACTGGTGAGTGTTTTGTGGGTATAGGTTTGCACGTATCCATACGCACACACATATACACGTGCACAAAGAGACAGAGACACAGAGAGATCACACTGTAAAGAGATAGCAGGACAAAAAGCTGGTGGTTGCTACATGCAAACTTGGGATGGATGAAACTCAGGCCTCCAGAGGTTACAGGGCAAACTGTGTCTTCTACCACTCCTGAAGATCAACCTTCATAGGATTGCCAGGACAAGGACCCATGGGTCCCCATGGTCCCCATGGTCCCCCAGGCTTCTGGGAAGCATCTTTCTTACTCTTAGATCTAAGAGGAAGGACCTCTGTCCACGCTCTGGGCAGTATGATTTTCTTCTCTGTCCTTCACTGTCACCCAGATGGTCCTAGGAGCCCAGTGGAAGTTCTTGGAAACTAAATGGAAGGGACATGCCCGAAACACCCAGCACTAGCTTTGTTCTGCTTCAAATGTCAGCGAACCGCAGTGCAGCTGGCCTGGTTCAGTTGATCTAAACTGGGGCGTGGGGACCACACAGCTTGAGACCCACTTGTCTGAGTGATGGCTAACGGCAGGCCTCCAGTGCCCTGCCCCTTCCTGTGCAATTAGAAGCCACTTTCCCTTGAGTCACAAAGAGGCCTCACTTGGCAATGCAGACCAGGTTTGCTCACTAGAACAGCATGTCACGCCCATCAGAGCTTTAGGGCAAGCGGAGTTGTCCCTGTGGGAGGAAGGGATGAGAACACAGGGGTTTTGCACCTCTCATTATGGAACTGGATACAACTGTGCTCAAAAAAGTTGCATTGGTGATGACGACGAGGTTGCTTAAGCATTACTTTATTATTTTGTGTGTGTGCTTATTGCCTGAAAGAATGTCTGGGCAGCACCTGTCTGCAATGTCCAAAGAGACCAGAAGAGGGCATCAGATCCCCGGAGTTACAGATGAGTGCTGGGGATCCAACCCTAGGTCCCCCGGGAAGAGCAACAGGCGCTTTCAACTGCTGAGCCAGCTCTCTAGTTCTTGAAGTTGCTTTTTAAAATTCTATAAGAAACTGTTGCTAGGCTGCCTTGAAAAAAAAAATACAAGCCGCTACCAAACTTCCAAGAAATAGTGTGTGGTATCAACTGCCTTTGTGGGCCGATGTGTTTGTCAGAGGGTCTGGGCCAGGTTGACACCTGTAAGCACATCCTGTTAGGTGAAGCTTGAGCAAGAGGCCATGTTGAGATAAACAGGGATAGACCTGTGAGGGAAACGTAGTATTAATCTTTGTGCTTATGATTTACGTAAATCACATTTATAGTTATTGCCCCCAGTAAAACCTTCTGTGACCCGTGCTATTCCACTCAACAGCCCTTTGAACTTTCTCTGCTCCCTGTCGTTTTGAGATGAAAACTTTTTGTTGCAAATAGTTGGTTTTGCTTTCTCTTTCCCAAATTCAAATTGTGTGGTTCTCTTTGGAAGAGATGTTCTGAAGACCGAACGAATACCACAAATCACATTTTAATGAAATAAAATCTATTTTAAGTGAAGGCATCTGTAGTTTGTTTTATAAACACCTGATGGGTGCCAGGCACTTTCCACATAATGCTTCCTGTGGTTTCTCCATTGCCACCGGAAGGAGGCATTTAAGTGACCTTCAGGAGATGAAATAACTTCCTACAGGTTTTGAACATTGACACGACAGAACCATGGACTTTCCTCAAGCATTGAGACATCCAAACCCTCAGGAATTTAAACTGAAAACCAATAATCAATTCTCATGTGGCAGTAAGACGTATCGCCATGTAGGAGTCAGGATGTGCTGGTCTGCACACGGATTTAAATCATATGCACTTAGGCATGATGAGTTTAACCGGAGATGTGATGGGCTTCAGAAACAGGACTCAGAACCATCGGATGTCAATTTGCTCTTTGTGAGTTCATCCTGTGCAGCTGATGGTTCCGGGGCCTCCACCTCCACAGAACAAGGTCACCACTTCTGATGACAGGGTAACAAGAAAACCCAGGCACTCGGCTGCTTCAGCCAACTGATGGAATCTTTAAACTGTCAAAACATAATTGGCATGTTAAACACGTTGGCACCATTTAAGCTTTGTCTCCCACATTTAAAGAATAGCACCTTCTTCTCTTCTGCCTCATCACAATTAGCAGTAATTAAAATATCAAATGTTTCACCGTTGAGGTGATTTTCTTTTCTTTTTCTTTTTTTCTCTATGTTGTCAAGATAATGACTTTCAGTTCTGCTCTGAAGGGGCAAAGGGAAGGCAGGAAGGAACAGGCTGACGAGAGGTGTTCAAGGGAAACTCACTGTGGGAGCATTGCTGTCTGAGGCTAATTCAACATGATTTCCCAATCATTAGTCCCAGAATCCAGGTCAGGCCCTCTAGTGAGACTCCAGAGTTTATGAGCCTCAATTAGTTGCTGCTGGTTGGTGTCCTTCTTTTCATTGTTGGGGACAGAGAACAAGTAGAGGCCCCCACTCTACTATAGAACTACACTGAGCAGATGTCTGCTTCCCAGCCCAGTCCCGAGTCCCTGCTACTGCAAGCCTTCTGTCCATCTGAGATGCATGCTTCTGAGGAAGGCGGAGGGTGGAGAGATTTGGGAGTTAGTATTTTAATCTCCTCAGCACCCAGTGACTCCTTGAGCGAGTGTTGACTGAGCGCTTCCTACCTGCTAGGTCTGTTCTTCCTGAACTGAAGGCATCTGCAACCATGCTAAAGACAGCACTCAGCAGAGGAGACGCTGGCCTCTGATTATATTTTCCTGAGACAAAACGTGAATAATCATGGCAGGAATGTTTTGATTGTACATATGCATGTACACACACACACACACACACACAAGCACATGTCTGTGTATGTGGTTTCTGCAATAGAGAATTGTACATAGAAATTTCCATTTCACCCATTTTTGAGCAGGTTCAAACCTACAGTGGGAAGGTAGGCTGACCATCACGGTTCTTTCTTCCACCCCAGTGAGGATGCCACACCTGTGTGGGAGTCCCAGGGAGGGAAAGAAAGGCCCGGAACTGAATGGGGCACCTCTTCATGACTGAGACACTGGATTCTTTTAAAAATATTTTCCAAGGCTCCTATTAAAGCAGTTGCCCTGTTTCTCAACCATAAAGACCTGGCCTTTTCCTGTGGGGCTTATGGTGAGGGAGGAATGCAGGCTCTGAACAGAAGGAGAACTAATCAAAAGAATGTCACTCGTGGCCTCCCTGGAGATGGTGGGCTCCCAATTAACCCAGTTCATCAGAATCAGCAAGACAGGGAGCTCTTCTGATCCTCTCAAGGCAGCCTTGCCTGACGAGGCCAAACACTCCCCTTTCATCTCTCTGTGTTAAATTCATTTGGGGGGTGGGGTAGCTGGCTTTATTGCAAAAAAAGCCATAATCCAATAGACTTTCTGAGTGTTGAGTGATGGCTTTAGGAGTCAGGGTGGGCCTGAGATTTGTTTCCTGGGTGACAGTCCTCTAATATGCTTAGTTTTGAATTCTGTATTCTCCCTCTAATGCTAAAGTAATTCTGTCCCCCCACACCAACCAAAGCTGGATGCAAGATTCCATTCTGTACAAAAACCTTTCTATCAATATTTTTATAAGCTTTAGTCTTCATGGCTCCGAGAAAGAGAGCCACATGGCCTTGGCTGTTTTCCAACAGTTAAGAACTGGAATAGACACATCAAGCTACATGTGATCAATATTTGGTTTAAGTCGCTTAGCACTTAATAAATAGCTTTCAGCATCTTGGAATGATGTCTGGGGTTAAAATATTGACAACACAATTAATTTGAGTTGAGTCGAATGGAATATTACAACATATTGATTCTAAATTATGAATAGCTTGGTTGCTTTCCACAAACTGATGGTGAAGAAAGCATCCACAACTCACTAAACTTGAAGAAGGTGAGATGGCACCTAACTAGAGCTTTCTCTCCTAGTGACTAGTGTTCATGGTACTGGAAGGTACTCTGTGTTACTAAGGAGAAGGCCAAAACCAACCCAACTACAAAGCCTTTACTCCACAATAGTCACCTAGCTGCAAGGTATGCTGTCAAAATTAGTGGCAGAAATGTGGGTGTAGCCAACCACTGTCTGACTGGATTGAAGGTCTACTCCATGAGATGGAACCTATGCTTGGCACTGCTCAGGTAGCCAAGAAACCCAATACTAGATAGGTCAGGGACCTAGGGGAAATCTAAATACTGCTCTTCAGCTAAAGGAACGTGGCAATAAAATGACTCCTAATGACTTTCTGACATACTCTTAGAGCGGTGTCTTGCTCATCCATCATCAGAGAAGCTCCCTCCTGTAGGAGATACAAATAAGTACAGAGATCCACAACGGGGACAATGTGCAAAGAGTAAGAGACCTTGGAACACTCCATCTTAAATGGGATGTCTCTATCAAATCCCTCCCCTCAGGGCTCAGGGAACCTTGCAGTAGAGGAAGAGGAAGATTGTAAGAGCCAGAGGGGACAGATGACCCCTACCTAACACAGTAGGACTGACAGACATGAACTCACAGAGACTCTGGCAGCATGCAAAGGGTCTACATGGGTCTTAGCCAGATGGGCCCTCAGCACTGAGAGGGGACGTGAGTTCCATTCCTAACCCAGAAGCTGTCTCCATCTGGTAACTCTTTGCAAAGGAAAAATTACTTTTCTCCAATAGAGATACACAAACCACACTCACTTAAAGGCAGCCCTATGCCCAACTGTAGGTGGTCAACACAAAACTAACTCAGTGATGTTTAAGAAGATTCCTTTTCTCACAGTGTTTTGTCTGGGAATTACTTTTATTATTTTTCTTTCTTTTTGCTTACAGGTCTTTTGCATAGACATGGTGGTTTCTGGCGTCGTGTTTTATGGGATTTCTGTATATGTGAACGTGTGTCTCTGTGCTTGTTTGTGTGTCTTGTACTTCTTCGGTTCTTTTTCTTCTGTTGGTTTGTCTCCTCCTGCATGCATTTGTTTCTTTTTATGTTATTTTATTATTACGTTTTAGATGTCTGTCTGTATTCTCATAAGAAAGAAAGAAACGGTGCCGGTTTGTGTGGGTGGGGAGTTGGGAAGGACCTGGGAGGAGTCGTATGAAAAAATTCTATTTCCAAAAATTTAACAAAAGGGATTATATATTCATAAAAGACACCAGACAAAATAAATCCTTGTGATAAATAAGTAAATTATGACTAGTCTCTATTAAATTTATTTTCTTTGCCCGTCAGTTGTTAGCATCTTTCAATATTGTAAGGTTATTAAATGCTGCTCCAAAAATCGTATTGATAGACCTACATTCAGTAAAAATACCCATATACATAAAATAAAAACAAAGTGAGTCCTCCCCAAAGTTTAATGACTAATTTACACATGAAGAAGATAAGGCATAAAACGGAAGACATAATGGTGGCTGGCTCTCTGTGTTGCTTGGCAGACAGGCTAGAAAGTGTGCCCAGAACTATAGCACTCTCAGTAACTGAAAATGTGGGGACCTCTGCCTGTCCATCCTTAGCTGTTCAGCCCTCCTGATACCCCAAAGTGTGACAGATGCTATGGTGGCCACAACACTGAGAGTACCCAGAGCCTAGGTCACATGAGGTTTCAGTCTGGGACTGGGTTGTGTGGAGCAGAGTCACATGCTTCTTGGGGAGCATGCAGAGGGTAGCCTGCTCTGCCTCGTGTGAGGACAGGACAAGTGGAGTGGCCAGCCTAGCATGCATCCGACAGTCAATGAGTCCTGGAGTGGAAGCCTGAGTGGCTTAAGGAGACTGTGGTGCCCTGGAGCCTAAGAATGTGGGCAGGATGTGGGAGCATCTCCAAGTGGTGGAGGTGGAGGGTGGGTCCCACGTGATAGGTCTGTGAGTCAGGTGAGCATATGGGATGAGGCCTGGGGCTCCAAGACAATAGCCAATGGGACTGACATTGGGCATGTGAGTTTTACATTCTTAAATGAACGAGATGTGCTTAGGTAGACGTGATGAGACACGGCAGCAGAGGAATGTGGAGGGGGAGGCCTTTGCTGGGGCATACGGGAGGTTGGAGGCAGTCTTGGTTTGGGGGCTCTGAGTCTGTGATATCTGCGGGATGCTCCATAGCTGGTGGACAGGGGGCTCTGTTTCAGACGATTGAAGCTCTATAAATGGTAGGATACAAAGATTCACACGGCTTTCACACTTATGCCAAGCTCGTCACTCAGCCGCTCTCGTTTTAGGTACATCCCGGTGTATTTTAAACCTGGAAACAAAGACATGTGAGATCAGTCTTTTCTCAAGAGTCTAATCTGAAATACATATCAACTAGACATGAATCCATGACAGCTAAAGTGAGCAGGATTGAAGGCTCTTTCCTGGTCACTTGGGAAGACGTCACCCCTGCTGCTACAGGGTGTTCATTCCTTATCTCCAGCAACCATGAAGTCTGTGTTCTCCCTTCTTGCTTGATCTCTTTCCCCCACAAATATGTCTCCTTCTGCTTTCATGTTACATGTTTTCCATGATCTTCCTGCCCTACCCCCCCCACACAGACACACAGACACACACACACACAGACACACACACACACACATACACACACACACACACACACACACACACACACACACACACACGTCTTATTTATCTTAATATAGAGCTCCTTGTATTTTCCTGCAAAAAAAAGTATCTCCTAATTTTTCTGTGTGGCTGAAAATTCCATTGTGTGTTGAACACATGGGCTTGTTCCGATTCTCAGCTGTGGTATTTCAACTCTAATCTAAAAATCAAACCTGACTGATAGATTTTTTTTTCATTTTCTACATACCTGTTTACTTATGTTTGAATGTAGAGACTTTAATTTTGACTTTCTTCTCAGTGCCCCAGTGAGAAGCATCACATTTCACCCTGTAATTTCACCTTGTAACCAGCCACCCTGGATGGGACTCACACCACCAATGCCTTGTAAATAAGCAGCAGTTGAGAGATATTCCTAAGCCACTCCGAACAGGTGGGTAGATCGGGTGGGATGGGCATGACCTTTGACTCATCCTGCACTTCTCTGCATAAACTAGCAGTTGGTGCATTGACTCATGCTGTGATTTCCTCATAACTATGTGAGAAAGACATCATACGCCCCCAGTCTCGCATATGCCTTGTTGCCTGTCTGGTAACCAACCATCTGACCCAGCCTCGAGATCTATTGTTTTCTGCAAGGTTCTCCTGTGGATGTTGTGGGTCTATGTGGGGGTGTCCCTGACTAGATGCCCCACTTGTCTCTTCAGAGAACCACTCTTCTTATCCTGCTACTCTCCTTGCTGTAAGCCTGTGGGCTTAGCGGGAGCACTTCTCCCCTTCCATTATGGTGCTCCATTCAGGGGTGGGCGCTTTACCTTCCTAAGCTAATAGATGTCTTCCCAGCATGGGTCTTTTCAGAAAGCCCCTCTGTGGTGGCTGAAGATGTTACCTCAGATGGCACTGTAGATGTGCTACAAACCTGAATGTGCCTCTCATGTAGAAGCTCCATTTCACTGAGAAGAGAATGCTCCCTGAACCCCTCCCCCCCACCCCCCATGGAGCGGAGAAGCAAGAAAGGAGATGGGGACAGGATGCCCATCGACTCTGGGTTCCTGGTTCCCATTCTTTTGCCCGAGTTTCCTTATCTGGAATTTGTTCTTCTGTGGGAACAACAGCTTAGGGTATTGGATGGTATGCCATTGGGGTGCTGCCTCAATTGCTCTAAAGCTATGATTGGGGTCAGATATTCCTACTGGACCATGTCTCACACCTATTAGCTATGGTAGGCAAGGGGGCAGAGAGGGACTGGCTGAATAGAAGAGTCGAGGAAAGCAAAGATCTTTGGGTGTTTTCCAGGATAGATTCCCCAGAATATCCTTACCCATTAATCATGATTGAATTTGTCACCAGCCCTCTAGATCTCTTTTCCTATATCGTGGTATCAAATTAAATTGTTTTGTTTGAGATGAAGATTTCAAAACCTTCCCAATACACCTGATGTGGAGTAGAAAAGTATCATGCCTGCCATGCACTGTGGTGGAACTGCAGGCAGGCAAGCTTTGTGGTGGTGTTGGTTTTGCTGCTGGGAACGACAGGGCTCAGGACAGACCCTTATTGACAGACAGGCTATTGTTTGAAAAGCTGAACACACTGCTCTGGCCTGGCAGGAAAGAAAGGAATCTTTGGCGGTGGTATCCATTTCTGCATGTAGCTGATTCCTTTGTTAGAGCAGACAAAGAGAGACAAAATCGCATGCAGGCTTTCAACTCTTAGCATCAAGTTGGAGAGCATGTGTCATGTGGTTCATTCAGTTTTCTGGTGCCAGGATCATTTGCCAATAAGCACAATGGGCCTCGGTATTTGATTTATCCATGGCTGTGCAATGCCAGGCTTGTGGGGACACAGACTGGGCAGAGCTGATGCTGCAGTCAAGAGACACGATGACGTCTCACTGGTCCAGGAAATTGCAGAGGTCTGTCTACCTTCCTTATTGGCTTTTGTCTGTCAAACACTGGACTGGTGTTTGTACTGCTGCAATCACTGTCCAGATGGATCTGGCTAGAGTTAACAAAAGTCAAGGCTTCTACCCATACAAAGAGAGATTCTAGGATTTGATATTTTTTTTACTTTATTGTGTTTCTATATGCAGAGGTTGTGAAATTTAAACAGACAGTTATACATTTATGATCCTAAGAATGTGGAAGCTTGGTAAAAACCCATTATGAAATAATTTATTGAAAACAAATGAATCCTTGTATTCTCCGTAGGGCCCATAAGTTGACTTTGGGATGAAGCTTTTAAAATATTTATGAATCATGATATAGGTGGGTGTTTATCTTTTACTGGATTTACAAGTAAGGTATAGGGTGGGGCTGAAGCTCAGGGATGGGTGGAGTATGTCCTCACATCTTGCATTTTGTACAAAATGTGGATGTTGCAAAATGTGGATGTACACAATGTTGCTTTTTTAGCTTGAGAGCCTCGCACTGCCTACCCGGGTCTGTCCTTCCTTGGGCCCCAGTTTCATACCTTCAGGTCCACAGTGCCCTGCCTCACATGTCTGCAAGCTCAAACTTCATTGTATTTTGGAAAGTGGTTGGTATATGTGTCATAGCACCCTCCACACTTGACTCAATTCCAGCCTCTTGGCTGAACCCCAACACCTAAGGCTACATACAGCCTTGACGATGCTCACCACAATACCAGGAACTCACAGAAACAACAACCACCAGCTTTCACTGATCTGATGTTTCCAAACTTTGTCCCAGGAACTCTTTCTTCACCACTACCAATGAGAGAAACGTTAGAAATACAAATTAGAGCTGGGCATGATGGCGTACTCCTGAATCCCAGCACCCTGAGGCAGGAGAATGAGGATAGCGTTGGGGTACATAGCTAGCTAGGCCTTATCAAAAAGAAAAGAAAGAGAGAGAGAGAGAGAAAGAGAGAGAGAGAGAGAGAGAGAGAGAGAGAGAGAGAGAGAGAGAGAGAGAAAAAAGTGCAGAAGATTCAAGCAGCCTGCACGGACCTCTTGTGATCTCTGATAAGGTGTCCTGTGGCTCTAAGACTTTACGTGTTAGACCTTACATGTTAGACATTTCTATTCTCTTCCATCTTTAGGACTTACAGATTATGCTGTAATCCTTTAGTAGATGGAAGTTACATTTAATGGAGACTTTTGTGTTTTATTTGTTATCTTGTAGTAGCAAATATTTTGGGTCTAGGTGCTCCCTTTCATTTGTCTATACTGTAACTCTGACTGTGGAGCTGACATCACCCAGGGCATAGTGTGCCCTCAACAGCCTCACCAGGACTTGGGGTGAGAGGGGGAATCACACGGAAGTCCCTCAGCGTCTCCTTTCCCTTTTCTCATTTTTTAGAAGACTCCTTAGGTCCCATGCAGATGAGAGGAGCTGATAGCCAGGTTTCTGTATCTACTCTGGGTCAAGGGGAGGCTCTGCCATGATAAATTAGATCTTGAAAACCTCCCAGAGGCCCATATGCTGAAGGCTAGTGCCCCAGGGACCAGCTATTGGGAAACAGGGTAGAGGACTTTAGGAGGATGGGCAAGTAGGGGTCCTTAGGTATTTAAGGCCATGTCTTCTATGGGGACCTGGAGACTGTAGCCTTTCCTTCTTCTGTTTGCTTCTTAGTTTTCTAGCTCAGGAGGGGTGTAAACCCTGCTTCTGTTTTCCCATATCGCCACCCAAACACCCTCAGCAGGAGCTTGAAACAATAGGTCTACCTCATATTGGACTGAGGGCTTCAAAACAAACCATCTTTCTTACAGGTTCATGGTATATTTTGGAGATAGACAAATGAAGTAGCCCTCCTGGGTTCTATATGCTCACATATGCTTATGTCTCCTGCACATAACTAATGCAGGCTCCTGGCTTCCTTCAAAATACACACATACTGAACAAGTGTGAAACATTACAAAACACCAAACAACAACAACAGCTACAACTTTCCTGTTACTGTGGTTAAAATATTGGACAAAAGCAACATACAAGAGAAACAGTTGATTTTGGCTCACAGTCCAAGGTACAACCATCAGGGGGGAAAGTCACTGCAGCAGGAGCTCGAGGCAGCTGTGCCCTTGGCATCTGCAGCCTAGAAGCAGACAACGACTGTCCTCGCTTCATTTCTGTTGATCTGATTAAAACCCTGGCAAAAAGCTACTGTATGGAGGGTCAAGATTTCCTTCTGCTTGCGATTCCAGGTCACAGTCTGTTACTGTAGGGAAGTCGAGGTAGAGACGTGAGGAGTCTAGTCATACTCAGTCAGGAGCAGAGAGGATGAATACTTTCTCTACTCTTATATGCTTCAGAACCCCAAACCAAGAATCAGTGCTGCCCATCTTTAGTCTGGGTCTTCCCCTATCCGTTAATATAGTTAATAAGACAGTCTCCCGCAGACAAGACCATCCCAGCCTGATCTAGACAATCCCTCAAAGAGAGTCTCTTTTTAGGTGATTCTATATCATTTCTAGTTGACAATTGAAGTGCCATCATGGCGATGACTGCTTGTATTCAGCTCACTTTTTCCTATTTTATGCAATCCAGGATCCTAGCCCAGGGAATGGTGCCACCCACAGTGGGCACGTCCAGCCTCAATTAGCCTGTAGAAATAATCCCACATAGGTGTGCTCAGAAGCCTGTCTCCTATGTGATCCTAGGTCTCATCAAATTGACAATTAACCATCACATATCACCTGTTTAAATTTGTAACCCTGTCACAAGAACCAAGGTTGCCTCCTCTGTAGGCTCATCTAGCCAGAGACAGAGGTGTGACTCCAAGGTAGTACTGCCTTTACCTTTTGGGCCATTCTTCCAAGGCTGAACCAGAGACCAGAAGGTGAGTGTGGCATACCCACCCCACCTCCTGACAATGACACTGCCTTCTTCCTGCTCAGTGACACCATTGCTTTATGGTTTCTCTTGGCAAGACTCATCTTCCTCTACATTGTAAGCAGGCCTAACAGTCATTGGGCTTAGAAACTGTGGCTTAGAGAACACTGGATGATCCAGAGACTTCTGCTCCACAGCCATGATCTAATGTCTCATTCCTTCTCCCTCCAGACATACTAGCAGTTACAGGACAAAGGTTGTTCATTGTCCTGGCCTCTTTTTGTTTTCCTGATACAAAGACCAGAGTGATTTCTTTGTAGATGTGAATGCAAGATCAACAAGTTCTCCCCTAACAAGAAAATGCTTGTAGAAAATACACAATTTTAAATGTTTCTTTAAAAACATTGGGTTCCTAATGCATTTTACTATGTGTTTATTAATTTTGATACTAACCTTAAACTTTACTGAAACAACCCAAACTTCTGAAATTCTACTATCTACATAAAAAATAGGTTATCTCTTGATTGACTTACTTCAGTCTTGTGTTCTACAACCAGTACTTGTCTGCACTCAAGTGTCAGCTTCTCTCTTTTTGTCTAGAGTTGTGAGACAGTTAGTGCTGGGGCTTCTTGGTTTGTTTTTCCGTTAGAACCTTCAATAGTTCTTGCTTAGCCACTTTATAGAAGTTATTCAAATGACTTGCCTTTAAACAATGGAACCAGCAATTAGAAATAATATTTTTTTCCACACTCAATATATTATCTTCCGGAAAATATTGATTTGGCACCTACTGCCTACCTCATACAATGAGAAATGCATGACATATTTATATATGACCACTTTCCCCAAAGAACTTGACACTGTCTAAAATAATGGTATTGGATTATTACATTTAAAACTCATTATTGTAAGGCAAAATGAAAAAGAAACAAATAAATAGAAGAGGCTGAGGGGAGCCATCTGAATCAATGGTTATAGATAAGGAGTTGCCTGTGGTGCCTGGTCCCCCCCAAGCCCCCAGCAGGGGGATGGAGAGCCGTGACAGGTTGACTAAGAATGGGTATGTGGTACTCATCTTTGAACAGAGGGAAACAGGGGACAGAAGAACCCCCTTAAGAACTCAGAGAGCAGCTTTCTTAAGTGGGGCTTGGGGAGCACACAGAGGTGGTAGGAAAGAGAGGGCACACTATGAGACTCACCCAGGCCAGCCTGGCTGAAGTTTCCTGGTGCAGATTGAAAAGGAAGTGCAGTGGGTAGAGGTGGTTTGTGCAATAGTTAGGCACCTTCCCTTCTAAGCAGTTTGAATTTGAACTTCTATATACTGTAGGGATGCCAAGATGGTGTGAGGAAGGGCAGGCTGGAGGCAAACCAACCAACAAACAAACAAAAACCAAAAAACCAGCTGTCTGTTAGCTGTAGTTGGAGTTAGGTAATAGTTCTGCACAGAATGGGGGTTCAGGATCCACAGAGCCGAGGAACAAACTGAAAGACTGGGAGCATGAAAAGAAGAGGAAATCTCACAAAGAGATGATCTTACGGAAATACACCTTAGCTGGTAGATGAGCCGGCAGAAGAGGGTTTTCCTGCTGGAGATGACCAACCTTCCAGTTGGTTTCCGGTGGCAGCATAAATGATTGGGCCACTTGTGATATTGGGCACATTTTAGAAATTGTTGACATGGAAGTTGTAGCTAGCCAATGAGCATTGAGTGTGCTGGGAAATGCCAGATGTGTGGGACATGTGTGATACACAGAGAGAAAAGGACTTTGTGAGGAAGGGGAGCCGTATCTTCTGCAGATGCATGGGAGGTGACACTCACGACCTGTTTAATCAGTAAGCCAGGCTCAGCTGGCCTGGCCCAACCAGCAAGCCAGGCTCAGCCAGCCTTATCCAAGCACAGCAGACTGTGGGTGTTTCTTTTGAACAAAAATAAAAGCAGAATTGTCGGCAGGACAGTGCCTGGGAGAGTCGGACAGGGATCTCAGCTTTGAGTTCAATTCTCCTCATCTGCCAGAATTTCTTGTTTTTAAAACAGAGAGTTTAAGGGACCATCCAGTTCACCTCTCCTGAACCAACTATCTTGCCAAGTCTTGAGCCAGAGAACACTGGTGTGGAAAACTCCATTCCTAGGGTGCTGGTGACAGGCACTCCCTGGTCCTAGCAAAGAGCCCCCAGAGAACCCAAGAGCAAGGCTGCCTGCCAGGCAGCCTCTATGTTCTGCCAACATGCTGCTCACAGCGCATTTATCATCCGAGGTAAACCTAAAGCCTGGTTTTTGTAGTGTTTGGGGGGGGGGTGCTACTTTGGACTTTCAGCTTAGGTGGAGGATTATTTCATACGCAGCAGTTTGTAGAGGGCCCTGGTTCTCAGGTCCCAGGCTTGATACCAATATATACCCAACTGTGGGTTGTGCCAGCTGGTAGAGCTTTGTAGAGCCTGACAGTTTGGCCTTCTTTCTCTACAAATGTTAAAAGTTTGTGGTCTTGCACCATCATGATCTATCTGTGGGATTTGGGATTTGTTTGTGAGGCTTCACCAGCCTTGGGAGCCAGCTGTAGCGTGAAGCCCTGCATATGCCCGTCAGAAAACTCCCAGGGCTCTATGGGAGCCTGCCAATGAGAGGACGGGTACTTTCCCCAACTGTGTGGTGTGACAGTGAGGGATCTCGGGAGAAAGGTGCACCCAGGTGTGTAGGAAGCAGCAAGCTGTATGGGGTCCATAGCTCAGGTTCTTGCAGAGGGCTGTATATGGAGTGTCAGGCAGAGAGGAGCAGTTGTGGGCCTTTCAAGTATAGAGCCCAGCTTCAAAAACTGAAAGCAGAGGCTTGGGGGTGAAAGCAGAGATGGGCTGGTGTGGGGGCTCTAGAAAGACATTCAGCAACACAGTGACTCGTTCATGTTGCCATCGAGGTGTGAAGGATTGTCTGGATTGTGTGGGGATGTAGAACAGGCACAGTGGGGCCACTGAGATATCAGGGCTACACACAGTGTGGCAGAGCTGCAAGGGTCGGGGGAGGCGGGCAGAGCTGCAGGGGTAAGAGGAGGTGGGCAACTTCTATCAGCGTCCTCAGTAAGAGTGAAACAGAATTTTCTCGAGGACATGGCCCATGAGTTATGGACTTGTGTGCCGCAGTCCTGAAGTGAATATAACACGTGCCAGAAACATTTGCATCACGTATGTGCGTGCTAGACCTCAGCATGCCTGGCTGGCAGGCATGAGTTGTGCCTGTCATTGGGCTCATGCTTGACACAGAAGCCTCTCACTATGCTTAATGTCACCATTTCCAGCGACCTATCAGAATATTAGCAGGGACGATGTCTCTACTTCCTGTGGAGGAGGCATGTGAGCCTACCATCCCAACTCAAAGCCTTTATCATCTCTGACGAAGAAGGCATTTCAAAATACAGGGCATCTGCATTTTTGGTCCATGTGAGCACCATGGCATACATCAATTCACCCAAGTGGTGACTTCCTGTTTTGATCACCTTTGGGCAGGTCACCGAGAGGCTTACTCTGGTTATATAAAGTGAGAGCGAGCACCTGTATTCTAAAGCATGTGCAGATACAACTTCCCAAACAGAAAGTGGTGGATGCTCACAGTTGTTCCCCACTGGAGAGCCTGGTCCCAGGGGCAGAGGAAGGCTGAAGCAGAGGGAGAACAGACCTCTGCCAGGCCCGGGCTCTTGATCCTCCTGGCCACAGTCACTTGTAGGGTGACCTCAGGAGCGAAGTTATTTGTTGGCTATTTCACTCAGGGACTTGGACCAGGAGAAGGGAAGCCATCTCAGCAAACAGCGTGACTTCAGAGGGCTACCACGGATGGCAGGCGTTAACAGGCATAGTTCACGCCATGGGAAGGCATGAGTTCAGTGGCCATGCTCAGTTGTCCCTTCAAAGATCTGACATGAAAACTTCCTCGTGTTTGTCCACAATCCTCAGCTAGAGAGGCCACTTACATAATCCAGCAACAACCCCAAGCAAGAGGAGAAACAAAGGCAGGATAGAAGGGACACAGGAAGGTGGCTGCATATGCAGGCCTTGGTTGGTCTCCCCTGAGTGGCTTCATGAACACCTGAAACAGGAATCTCTTTTTTACTTTGTGTAAGACCCTCCAGTGGAAATAGCTCCTGGTATCTGGGCACTCTGGATGCAGCAGCCGAGGTAGGGACATAGCTTAGGCATGCATGGAAACAGGTTTATGGCATGCCTCACTCCAGGAAGGGTTAAACCAGCCAAACCCAGAACAGCTGTCATGGACCTGACACCCTATCGGTAACCTTAGCTTTCAGTGAACGAGGTCTTCAAGAAGACAGTTGATTGGTTTCTCCAGCTTGAATCTCGGTTTCTAAAAGGATTTCAGGGAGTTAAAGACTCTTTTCTCCAGACATTTCCAGAGCTCTAGCTAAGCTTTCCCTTTTCCAGTTCTCCGGCAACATCTCCATCAGCGGCAGCTCTCAATTAATCTTGTACCATTGTGACACACCATTTCTTCCCAAGGCACGACAAGTCCCCATCTAGTTTCCCTTTCTGCTATATGTCATATCTACTGGTTTTCTGCAGCAAAGACATGTCACAACCCAGCCAGTTTTCAGTTGTGGGCAAGGGAGACAGAATGCTGGCCTCCGGAGGGCTACTTGGAGCCCAAGTCTGTATGTGGAGGATGCTATCTCTGTGATAGGAGGCACAGCCTTCTGTGTTACTAGAGGGGATCCCAAGGGATGGGTAGACCCCCAGTACTGTCAACAGGCTTCCTACTAGAAACAAAAAAGAATCATTGACATGCCCATGTCTATAGACTTGACTTAGTAATGCTGTAGAATTATTTTCAGAGAGAAGGATTGGGTAACAAAGGCTGAGTTCAAATCATTTGTAGAAAATTAAAGAATGTTCTCCTAGCCTTTTCTGTTTTTACTTCAGACAGTATTATGGCATAAACCACAAGATTATATACTTTCTCTGAAGAACTCTCTACAAGCAAAGACTGGAAAAATGATGCGGGCATAATGGTTTTATATACCATGTAAAGGTTAACCTTGTGTTATTTAAAAGCTGATTTCTCTGCCCTCATGTCTTGCTTCAATCTAGACACAGCGCCCCGTAATGCTTATGCCAGGAATCTCCTGTCTCAAGTTTGTGTAAACAGTTCTCGCCATTTGTTCTCTGCCTTGTCAATAAATGCTGATCACCCAATGGTAGGGCAGAAGAGGGAAGAGGGCGGGACTTCCACTAACTAGAGGAAGAAGAGAGGGAGAGAGGGAGATTCAGATCAGCTGGCAGGGTGGAGAAATTGGAATCATGGGAAAGGGGTCTGGAGCAAGACCACAGAAACATACCTGAAGCCCAAAGAGCCCGGTCAGTAGTAATACGCAAGTATGGAATGGAACTGGGAGGTAGCCAGATTAGCATAGAAAGTAAATACAGATCATTTAACTACTCAGCTATTGAAGTGCAGTTTTAAATAAATCTTAGTTTCCTGTGTGATTATTGGGGAATAGGATAAGGTAAAGAAATACAGTGGGCAGATTAATTCACTGTTACATTTATATTAAGAACAATTTATTCACACTTGCAACATAACGTGAGATCCCTAAACATTCGAGCTATCCTGTTGGAGTCAGCCACATTAGCAGAACAGGCAACGACTAGGTCCCTTGGACAAAGGTGCAATGATATGATGAATATTAGCATAAATTCAAGTGGACATTCTGTCCACCTGTCCTCTTTCCAGAGTAACACCTTCAGGCTGATGGACCCCCTTAACCCTGCCCACATGGCTCCTGTGCCAGGGTCCAACACTTTGGCTTGCCCGTTTTGTATGGCCAAGATTAAAATTGCTTCATACAAGAGAACACTTCAGTAGGATCAGGATATCAGAACTCAGTTACCTCCATCTGGAAGGCAGTCAAGAGAACCAGCTCTTTATCTCAAAATAGACTAGAAGCCCTGAACACAGCAGAAAACCCACTATTTGGTGATTCTCTAGGAGGTCAAATGGTTGTGCAGTCATTTGCTAACCCCTTGACCTCAAGGCAGGGGACAACAAGATGAACACATCAAGTCCCACCTGTTTGTCATTCTATCTGGAAAAGAACTTCCCCTGCGCAATCAGAATCACTTGGCCACAACACAGGAGAAAGATTACAACTGAAGAATCTATTACACTTCAGAAACAGGCTCCTCCTCAACACGACTGTTTTAATCCAACATTCTTGATACTATTGTTTTTATTTTCTCTGACCCTTGGTTTTATGAGCCTCTATGCTCAGTGGCCTTGGTTTTGCCAGATATAAAACATTCCAGGGACATAACCCCTGGGAGTCATTGGTCCTACATGGATGGCGAGTGGCAGCTGTAAGCTGACAAAATGAACTCAGGTGGATGTACACTCTCTGATATTCATCTCAGGAACGAGTGCTTACTGATGAGAACAACTTTTAAAGATTTATTTTTTTACTATTTTTAATTATGTGTACGTGTTTATGTTTGGGCACATGAATTAAGATGCCTGTAGGACCCAGGGACCATAGTAATAGGGTCTTCCCTCCAAGCCCCAGAACTGGGGCTACCAGTGGTTGTGAGCCTCCTGATATATGGATGCTGGGAATGAAATTTGAGTCCTCTGGAAGAGAAGTATGTGGTCTTAACCACTGTGCCATCTCTGCAGCGCTATTGAGAATCATTTAAAAACACAAATGAACAAAACAAAGATAGACGGGGAAATCCTAAGGCTCGTTTTTAGGTCAAAAGAATGTGCATGACTGTTGGTCACATCTGTAAGCTCAGTGCAGGTTTCACATACAGCAGTTCCTGGTGGGGGGTGGGGAAGACCGCAAACATGTCCACAGAGGAATGGTCATCTGTGTAGGGTGCCTGACAGAGGGACGGGACACTGGAGAGGTGAATACCGGTGGCTCTAGAAACCACTGTCTCCTGTCTCTCTACTGACCCTGAACCGAGGTCAAGAAAATGTCTGCAAAGATCTGGATAGCAGAAGGGCTGGGTCTGTCTTTTGTCCTGATGAATCTTTGGATGCGTTAATGTAAGGTTTCCAGCAGATGCACAAGATAGAGTGGTGGGTGGACTCTGGGGTGGGGGTGGGGGAGCGGGGAGGGGGCTCCATCAGAACCCCAACAGGGTGTCGCCTTGGAAAAAGGACAGGCAGATGGAATGCCAGCATTTCACAATGACCCTGGCTGCAGTCAGCCGACCACGAAATTTCCTTCTCATCAAATCATAGAGTTCTGAGGCCAGCTGAAAGCGTTTAAGATGGAGCGCTTCACTCATCTGGGAAGGTGAAGTCAGGAAGAGTTCAGAGCATCCGTTGCCAGAGCCCCTGCTGTTCCAGGAAGCTCGGGAGGCAGGCCTGTAATCCATCTCTGTCTGGCCTTCAACCCTGACCTTATGAAGCAGATCAGGGCCAGAGGTAACAGAAGCAGAGAGCTGACATGGCCAGGCATGGGACCTGCTGACGGCAGTGACCACTGAAGATGTGTGTGTGCTTCCGTGTGTGTGTGTGTGTGTGTGTGTGTGTGTGTGTGTGTGTGTCCTGTAGGAGGAAGTCTCAGGCGCTTGGTGTGAATTACCCGTGTTCTTCAGCTGAAGATTCAGCTGCTGAGAGATTAAACCCTAAATCTGTCCTGTACACAGCTCAGACAGGATCTACTATTGCCACGGGTTCCTTCCCTCCTTGCTCTGGGCCCTTGTTTCACAGGCCCCTAGTGGAAGCAGGTAGGTCCTGGTGGTGCACGCCTTTAATCCCAGCACTTGGAAGGCAGAGGCAGGCAGATCTCTGAGTTCAAAGCCACCCCGGTTTACAAGCTAGTTCCAGGACAGTCAGAGCCACATGGTGAAACCTTGTCTCAAAAAAAAAAAAATCTAAATAAATAAATAAATAAACAAACAAACAAAAAAACTAAGGAAATGAGCTGAATATTTAAGTAAATCCTCCTATCCCATCCTTCCATCCCAGTGGCACCCAGTCCAGGACCCACATAAAGCCACATTCATTCATCTGGAGGGGAGATTACTGGGGGAGGGACAAGAATGAAGGGGGACATTTTTAGAACCTTGAACTTGGTCCCTTTCATGTATACACACACACACACACACACACACACACACACACACACACACACACACACACTTAAATATATTGTAAGAAGAGCGATTCTGGATTTGGAAGCTGTAGTAAAGGTTTTAAGCAGTCAGCTTCCACTCAGCTGTCCCCAGGGTGGTCTGTGTCTTTCTTACCTTCAGATCATACTTTCTCCCTGAGGATTGATGGTGGCAATGGTTCGAACCTGTCCCAACTCCTTGGGACCCTTGGGAGTGCAAGGTGGCCCTAAAGATAGACTCTGAAATTCTCAAGTGTGTCCCAAGAGGCGCAGGCAGGCGTTTCAGCCCCTGGACTTTGCTTTCATCTTGGCTGCACTCCAGCTGTCCGGGACATCCATGCTGCCCTGTGACCCAGGCTCACCTCAAGTTTTCTCAGTTGCCTCCTCCAGGAATCAACCTCACCTTGTGACAGCCTCTTAAAGGGAAAGGCTGGCCCTGCCACACAGCCTCCACCCACTCCCCTGCCAATCTCCGCCTGCTCAGTTTCCGCCCACCGCCCAGTGCACCTCTCCTGGCCCGGGCCTCACCCCTTACCGGGACAGCCCCGCCCCCTCACCAGTCTCCATCTCAGTTCCCATTCAACCTCCCTCCTCACCTCATCATACTAGGCTTTCTAGGTCCAGTGAGGGAGATTGCTGCTGGCTTCCTTTCCACCCAAGATTCCTCTCTGCGGCTTGATCTTGGCCCTCTCTTGAGAGCGAAGAGCCCCGCCCTCAGCACGGAGAACTGTCATATTTGGGTAGAAAGCAAGCCGCAAACGAAAGCAGAGGCATTATAGAAAGTGGGGAAATTACAATATCGGGAGGGAATTTGAAGCGCATTCCTGTAGCAGCTGTCAACATATTTTAACATGGGTTTGGAAGAAAATATCAGGACTCTGCAATACAAGTGTGAGTCATTGCTTTGACCAAATATTTCCCCTTGAATCTTTGCTATCCATCTGTCCCATGCTCCTCCCCCGACCCCCACCCCCGCCGCCATACACCTATTTTTAATGGTTTCTTGGCATTTAATTTTGTTAAAACAACTTTTTTTTTCACTTGTAGAGTAAAGTTAAAGAATAGTTCCTGGTTAGACATCAGACTGTGGAAACTAAGGCTTCCCCAGGAAGGAATACTGGGCAGGAAGAGGAAGGAAGCTCCTGGGGAAGGGGTGGGTCATCTGCATTAGTCCCTTATGGGAAGACATAATAGAGCAGGACACAGAAAGGATGTTGTGTGGATGTTTTCAGTGTGCCTTCTGTGGAAGAATCATCTCACAGTGCCTTGCTGAAGAGGAAGCTGTGTGCTGGACATTTGAAAAGGAATGGGGTCTGGGAACTGCAGATCAAAACCACAGTATTACAGAACACCTCCTTCCATTCTGAATGGCAGAGATCTCAATTAGTTCAGGCATCCTTGGAAACAGGCATCTCACCGTGGGCTACTTGCTCCCTTGATTTTGGTGGTCCCCACATGCCAACCTGAAATCAGAGGGCGGGGCTTCAGATTCCCAAGCCTCTTGGCTCAGTAGACCTGTCAAGGGTCACCAGCAGGTTCAGGAAGAAGCTCAGAGTTCCTGACTGTGCTCAGTGGACTTTCCATGGCATGTGAGCTGTTCTCTTGAGGCCTGAGGGGGAACATGTACCTCTACATCACTGCCAACAATCCCATCTTGCCATCTTCCTTCCAGCCACTGGCCTGAATACATACATCTCACTTAGTCAAGTGTATATAGTCTCCTGATTTTTCCACACCTTTATAGGGCCCTCCAAGATTTATAAAAGAAGGGACCATTTAACTCTGCAGCCCTGTGATTCCTTAAGTTGGGTTCTGAGCTGGTAAGGATGGAAAACGAGAGCTGGGCAGGAAGCATACATTCATTTATTTTCTCTTTGCTCTAGACTTAGATGGGACACTGGGGCTAGCTGGGCTCCTGCCTCGACACTCTTATAGTGCTGGGCTGTAATCTGGTAGCATCACCAGCTAAGCCCCCTTTCCCTTGAAGGTGATTTTCCATCATGCTATTTCCTATCACAGCAACAGAAATGAGAGTGGAGCAGTCAGAAAACAGAAATGAGGTAGCATCAACTGATGGATGAAGCAAGCGTGTCACACAGGCATTATGGAATACCGGCGTAGTGTTCCAGGGTTCGAAGAACAAGAACGTCTCGTTTTCGTCAGTATGAGTAGAAGCAGAGACCACTGTGCTGTGTGCAGTGTGGGTCTGGCACAGAGAGACAGCACCTCACAGTCCTACCCTAATATATTGATCTCGAAATGGCTGCTGCCAGGATGGAGACGGTAGAGAGGATGGAGGGATGGGGTGAGGCTGGTCATGGGTTCTAGGTTACTGCCAGGCAGGATCAAAGAAGTTCCCTGTTATTCCAACACGGTTGGGTGCCTGTGTAGTGTGTGTTGTATTATTTTGAAAGTCTAGACAAAAGCATGCTGGGCTCCTTCACTATTTTGACTATTTCATCTATAAAGTATTCATACTTGAGGAGCAGTATGTGTTTAATTTAATCTAACCACTGCAGAATATATACAGATATCAAAAACATTACATGGACTCCCAAAATACGTGCAATTTTCTCTTTCTGTAGCTAAAATTGAATATAGCAATAATGATAGGAAGGACTTCAAAGAAAAATCTAGAAAGCACTAAAGTCTTAACACCAGATATCTAGGCAGACTCCTGAAATGCATACTTTACAGTAGCCTATGACAGGGTACATGCATTGAGATTCTGGTCCAGCCTCTGCTCTGAGCTCTACTAGCAGATGAGTCTCAAGGTGGGAGATGTCATCTTTTCAGAGACATGAGAGCCTGAGGATTTTAAATGGCAGTACAAGCTACAGATTTGGGACATCATTTCTGACCACTTCCCAGGTAGTCCTTGGCAGTATACCACAGCCCGTGGCTTCTAGTGGCATCTCACCGTGGGCTACTTGCTCCCTTGATTTTGGTGGTCCCCACATGCCAACCCGAAATCAGAGGGCGGGGCTTCAGATTCCTAAGCCTCTTGGCTCAGTAGACCTGTCAAGGGTCACCAGCAGGTTCAGGAAGAAGCTCAGAGTTCCTGACTGCTCAGTGGTCCTTTCCTTGGCATGTGAGCTGTTCTCTTGAGGCCTGTGGGGGAACATGTACCTCTACATCACTGCCAACAATCCCATCTTGCCATCTTCCTTCCAGCCACTGGCCTGACTACGTCTCACCTGACTGCATAGTCTCTTGATTTTCCCACACCTTTATAGGTTACAGGCAAACAAGGTAGGAGAAAGACATGGGTCCCCAGGGTGTTGTGTCATAATATAAGCCATTACAGAAAGATGGAGCTTGGCTTATGCATCTTTTAGACCCTGACAAACTTCAGAAAAGGAAATCTGAATCTTCCTTCTCTTCCATCTATCTAGGGCTTAATGGAATGACACCCCCTGGCTTGGGAATTGCACAAGTGCACTGGCTTTTAAAATGGTCCTTAGTTTACTTTTATGAACCTCTTCATCCTTATTCTGAGCACATCTGCCGAACAAGAAGGTGCCTGCCAGAGGTCTTTCTGTTATGCAAGGAGAAGCTGAAATATCCTCGTGGGGAAATTTAACATTCCAGGGCAAGATTCATCTTTATTGTGAGTTCACAGAATGAAAGCAGGGATCGCCTGAGATATCTCTCTCTCTCTCTCTCTCTCTCTCTCTCTCTCTCTCTCTCTCTCTCTCTCGTCTCTCTCTGTCTCTGTCTCTCTCTCCCTTTCTCTGGGTCTCCGCTAGTTACTTGGCTCGCCACAAAAAAGCAAGCACCCAACATAATAATTCAGGCTTGCTTCCGGTATATTTTCCTTTGTGTGGCACCTCCTTGGAGTTGGAATAGAATCAGCAGGCATCGAGGAATCTGGAGCAGAGAAAGCAGAGCCCACCAGGCGTACAGAGTTTTATTGCTTCCATTGTCTGTCTCAGTCTCAAAATAAAATTACCATCAAACCCTCTAGGGGGTTAAAGATGAAGCAGCCAGTGCTTAGGAAAGAAAACTGAAATTGGGGAAATTCGTGACACCTTGCTCCAAGGTGTCTGACGCAGCCTCACTGAGGGATTGGACCAGCTAATGGTTGAAGGAATAATGCCTTGTGTATCAGGTCATTCGATGCAGAGATGGCTTCCTTTCCCCTGGCTCTCTGAGGAAGTCTCCCATAGTGAAAAGTTAGTGATGTCTACTTTGTAGGTGGAAAAGGAGGGAAGTGTGCTCCCAACAAGAGGCAGAACAAACTGCCTTGACATACTCACTGGGAAAACATAGAGAGAAAAATTGTCTCTTGCCTCTGTTTTCCAGTTTAGAAACCTCAAAACCTCACACAAAAAGTGAGTTCATAAGCAAGACTATAAACCAACACCAGATGGGAGGCCAGGCTACTGCAGGGAGGCAGAGGTATAGTTAGGAAGCAAAGAGTCCCCACTGGGCTTGCTCCCAACCTGAGAAGGGCTATGCTGACTATTCAGGGAGCCTCTGGGGGCAGTGTATTTGATATTTTTGTTACTGTTTGGTCAGAATTTTAATTGGAATGACTAGTGTTTCTGATTAGATTGTTGTCTTCAGCTTCCTTCCTTCCTTCCTTCCTTCCTTCCTTCCTTCCTTCCTTTCTTTCTTTCTTTCTTTCTTTCTTTCTTTCTTTCTTTCTTTCTTTCTTTCTTTGTCACTTTCAAGACAAGGTCTCACTGTGTGAGTCTGGCTGGCCTGGAATGGGTTATTTTAGACCAGCCCAGGACCCAATACACAGAGACTCGCCTGTCTCTGCCTCCTGAGTGCAGAGATTAAAGGTGCCCCCACACCACACTGTTCAGTTTTTGTCAGGGTTCTTACTCAGACACCTCTTCCTGTGTGGTTGCTTTAAACTGAACTCTCAGGGTTAGAATCACTAGTATTGTGCTCCATGTGAAAGTTTGTTGTTGTTGTTGGAGGTGTTTTTTGTTTTGTTTTGTTTTTGGTAAATTAGGCAGTTTGATAGTTGCAGGGATTTTGTGGTCTTTGCTTCCTGCTACACTCTTCATTTACTCGGCAGAGGTCAAGTCTGCTTTGAACATTTTTGTTCAGTAGTTATAGGCTTGGGAACATCATGGATGGATTCTGTCTTCTTGTGAGTCTGGGAGCAAATGCAATAGTCATGTCCCAGCACACACAGCCATTCCAGGGTTGCTGTCAGAATCCCTGAGCAATGGTCTTAGTGCCCCCATGTTTGCACACTTCCCCCAGGGCCTCGTTCCAGCTTGCACTCACAAAGATGAAATTTCACAGTGTTCGTTCCTGTTTGTTTCTTGTGAATGGAACTGGAAACTTCATGTCATGTGCTGCTGCTCTTCCAGTTCATTTTCTTGTTGAGAAGTGTCACACTCTGTCTCCTCTGCTCTGAGCCCTGGAGGGGAACCTGGTGTCTGGCTCCCTGCACAACCTCAATAAGCATTCTTACAAGATACAAAGGGACAAAATGACTGACTGCATCAGCTCTTAATCTAAGCTTTGCTCAATAGTAGGATGTGACCTGAGTTTACCACCCACCTTGTCAGCAGTGTTCTCAGAATCAGTAACTGTACTATCAGACAGTGAAGAGAAAACAGCGCACGAGCGCGCGCACAAACACACACACACATACACACATCACCACTCCCAGACACACACACACACACAGACACACACAGACACAAATACACATAGACATATATACATAGATGCACACACACTCACAGACACACAGATACACACATGTATACAAAGAGACATACACATAGATACAGAGAGAGACCTATATACTCAGAAACACAGACACACACACACTCATAGACACATATACAGACATACACACAAGTATACAAAGAGACATACACACAAATATGCACCGAGACAGACATATACAATCACACACACACACAGACACACACACACACTGGACAAACACATGTATGATCTTTCACACACACACATACACAGACACACACACACACACACACACACACTGGACAAACACATGTATGATCTTTCACACACACACACACACACACACACACACATCACCACTCCCAGACACACACACACACATCACCACTCCCATACACACACACACAGACACAAATACACATAGACATATATACATAGATGTACACACACTCACAGACACACAGATACACACATGTATACAAAGAGACATACACATAGATACAGAGAGAGACATATATACTCAGAAACACAGACACACACACACTCATAGACACATATACAGACATACACACAAGTATACAAAGAGACATACACACAAATATGCACCAAGACAGACATATATAATCACACACACACACACACTGGACAAACACATGTATGATCTTTCACACACACACACACACACACACACACACACACACATACACACACACCTCTATTCAATGCTGGGAGAATACCTGCATATAGCAGGTAAATATCCTGTTAGTTTTTGATCGTTTCAATATGGCTTTCATTTTAAACATGGCCACAAACTGCTGTTTATTTAACTAAATAGTCCAACTATAATAATTCTAAACGTGGCCATCCTAAAATCTGCTAGCCATCGAAACAAGTGATTATTACAGATGATTGTAAAATTTTGAGTAAATAATCTTGAGGCTAAACAGTACACGGATGGTATGGAAGTACTGCTGTCATCTCCTATCATGGCTTGGAAGACGAGAATAGGAGAGAACCTCGGACTTCCCTTCCCTTGGGAGGCTGTTCATCGTGAAGATCCAGGGAGAGCTCTTCTTTGCCTAGTGCATGCACTCATTTATACAAAATAAATGATGGATTTAGAGCTGTACACCCTTCCATCCTCAGGGGAGTGACAGATGTGACAAGGATGCTGTCCTGGTTGGTTTTTGGTCAACCTGACACAAGCTAGAGATACCTTAAAAGAGGAGCCTCAGTTAAGGAAATTCCTCCATTAGATAGGCCCACAAGCAAATCAGTGAGGCATTTTTGTGACTAAGGTTGGTGTGGGAGGGCTCAGATCACCGTGGGTGTTATCTCAGGTGGGTAGTCCTGGGTAATGTAAGAAAGCAAGCCAAGTAAAGCCATGAGGGTCAAGCCAGTAACCAGGGTCTTTGTTAGGGTTTCTGTTGCCGCGATGAGATACTAGGACCAAAAAGCAAGTTGGAGAAGAAAGGGTTTATTCAGCTGACATTTCACATTTATGTTCATCACTGAAGGAAGTCAGGACAGGATCTCACACAGGGCAGGAACCTGGAGGCGGAAGCTGATAGAGAGGCCATGGAGGGGTGTGGCTTATTGACTTGCTTAGAATGGCTTGCTCAGTCTGCTTTCTTATAGAACTCAGGACCACGATCCCAGGGGTGGTACCACCCACAATGGACTGGCCCTTCCATGAAGCACTAATTAAGAAAATGCACCACAAGTGTATCCACATCCTGATCTTATGGAGACATTTTCTTAACAGAAGTTCCCTCCTCTCAGATGACTCCAGCTTGTGTCAAGTTGATATAAAACTAGCCAGCACAAGCGTGGCCTCCGTGGGCTTCAGTCCCTGACTCCAGGTTCCTGCCCTGACTTCCCTCAGTAATAGATTGATATATGGGCTGGATACATGAACTGAAATAAACCCTTTCCTCCCCAAGTTACTTTTGGTCATGATGTTTGTCTCAGCAATAGAAACCTAACCAAGACAGAGGCCTAGCGTGTTCTAAGGTGCTGCCCATGATACCGCCACCCACAGGACCAGTTGACTTTGAATGATAAACAACACTGAATAAAGAGACCAGGGATCACCGTGAACCCAGAACTTGAATAGTACCAGGATAGCCATCCCTAACAGGTGCTAAAGATCTCCTGTGAGGTGGCCATTTCAACACAGTTCACTAAAAACTAGGTGAGCTTCCAGGCCAAGTTTCCCATTTGTTAGGCAGCCTTGCCTCAGGCCTGTTATTTAAGTATTATCATTAGAAGTTCGTCTGTCTGTCTGTCTGTCTGTCTGTTTGTCTATGGCTATGCTATCAAAACTTAACTTCTCCCATACAGGAAGCAGGAGTTTTAAGAACAAGTAAAGGCAGATGATAAAGGATAGGACTCATCCTTTGGGACCAAACAGACCTTGAGGGGCAGAACTCCAGCATGGCCTGCAGCAGTCTCTACTGGGTACCGGTTTGGGGTTACTGGAGGACATTTGTTTCTAGCTCTCACTGGAGAGGGTGAAGGCATTTGGGCCCTGAGATGGCTCTGCAGTCAATGCTGACGTGACACCAGAGAGAATTCTACATAGCACTGAGGCACTGCTGCCTGATCTTAGGTCTGCTATTACCAGGCACCCCTCCACAGCAGCAGAAAGGTCGGTCAAAAGTCAAGAAGCGGAGAGGAAACTCTTCCCCAGATCATAAACCAATGACACTGGGAATGTAGATACCTCTTAGCTGCAAAGCCTCCTGTATAGAATTCTGAGGCTTCGGAAAAGCAAACACGAGACTGTAGCGAACACTGAGAATATTCCCATCAAAACTGGGAAAAACCAAAGCAGCTGGCTGTGGTAACATATATCTGTGATCCCAGTATCTGGGAGGCCAAAACAAGGGTGTAAGTTCAAGGCCTACCTGAGCTACATAAACGATCTTGTCTAAACAAAACAAAACAAAACAAAACAAAACAAAACAAAACAAAACAAGACAAAACCCACTTTTCTTAAACCCAACAAACAAGAACAAAAGACCCCAAACCCAAGTGCATGCTTCCAGTTGACCCCACAGAGAGAGTAAGTGTGTGGGATAAGAAGACCATAGGATGACCTTTTATCGCTGTATTTTTGTCCTCAGGTAAGTGTGGACAGTGAATGCTCTCCGTGGCAGTAAATAAAGATCAGGAGGTGCAGTGGCTGCAGCAACTGAGCTAAGACAATGGTTAACTCATTTTTGTTTCAAGAAACTGATCTCAGGCCATGTGTCTCAGGGATTGGGTACTGACGTCATCCATGCTGGACACTGGGACAGCTGAGGAGGGTCTCCAGCAGCTGAGGCAGATCAGTGCTCATGGCTCATTGTGATGTGGGTGCAGGAAGGACAGGAGCGGCCATGCAGAGAACAGAGAAGGTAGAGAAACAAGGAGGGAAGACGAGGGTGCTGGCAGGCTCCTCCACAGGGGTGCTTGCTTCTGTCTTCTTGGAACCACCCCCAGAAAGTCACTCTGGGTTCTTGGCGATGGGGAACAATGGCAGGGAAGAGTGGGATAGCACAGAAAAAAGATGAACTCCCTTTTGACGTTAAAATGACAGCCCTGTGTGACAGCGTTCTAAAATAAGCCATGTCACCTAAGGTTCTCTTTTATAAGAGAGTATCTATATGGTTTTAATTTTTATCTATTATAGGATTGTGTGCACAGGGAAAACAATAGGTACAGTCATGTTTATTCATTAACTTCCCCCAGTATTTTGGAAGTTTCTCTTTCAAGAAAGTTTCTCTTACTCCCAACTATTTTTGAGACTCCGTGATCAGTCACTGCTTCTCTTAAGGCCTGCCCCTCAGAGCAGGATGGTGTACAGCTGGCAGCAGAGACCAAAGACTCATTGTGCAGGGTTAAATCACACTTGCTACATGAGAAAAATAGTCATGTGTGATGGTGAGTGAATATATGTGTGTGAGCTTGGACATATATGTGTGAGTTTGTGACTAAATGTGCACATGAGTTCACACGTGAGTGTCTGTGGGTATGCAAGCACGTGCCTGTGTGATTGTACATGTGAGTGCACAAGCACATGCCTGTGTAAGTGTGCAAGTGAAACACATGCCTGTTGAGTGTGCAAGTGAGTGCATGAGTGAGTGTGGGTATGCAAGCACATGCTGTGTGAGTGTGCAAGTGAGTGCATAAGTGAGTGTGGGTATGCAAGCACATGCCGTGTGAGTGTGCAAGTGAGTGCATGAGTGTCTGTGGGTATGCAAACATGTGACTATATGAGTGTGCAAATGAGTGCATGAATACATGAGTGTGCAAACATGTGACCACGAGTGTGCAAGTGTGTACAAGTGTGAGTGTGCAAGTACGTGTGTGAGTATGCAAGTAAGTACATGTGTGTGTGCAAACATATGACTGTAAGCGTGTAAGTGAGTGCATGAGTAACTGTGAGGCTGGAGCACTAATATATAGTCATGAGTCAGACACTGGGCTGTGGGACTGAACTACTCCCTCTGACCCAGCTTCTGACTGGCTTTGAAATATCACCCATGTTTTCCTTTGAGACTCTTGTAATATGAAGAACAAAAATAAGAATGTTTTTACAGGATTCTTGTAAATATCACATGAGGCACCATGATGAATGCTGACCCAGGTGTCCAGCCCTTCAAGATTCTCTCATTAGTGTAGGTTACCTCCTTTCTCTCAGATGCACTTTGATGGAAAAAGCCTTCAAAATATTCTCTGTTCTTCTTCAGTTCTAGGCAGCCACACGTGGAAGTAAAAATAAAAGGTGCTGACTTTGGGCTCATTACTCTAAGTGCTCACCTTTGGCCATTGGCATCAGGTGGCAGTGGGGGCTGCCTGCATCCCTTTGGCATCCCTAGATAAGGGTGCTGTTGTGGACAAGTGGGTTGGGATGTCCTGGAGGGAAGCAGAGGGTCAGAAGAGCATTCAGATGCTCCCCAGACCAGACAGTGGGGACCTGTCCTGCTACTGTGGATCCCAACAGGGCCTCCCCTACCTTTTGACAGTCTGACACCTGTTACAGGCAGGGGCATGGCTCACTGTGGCTTTGTCACTGGTGAGGACGAGGTTGTCTTCTTGGTAAAAAGAGCTTCTGCTGTGAACCTGCGATACCCGTTGTTCTCTGTTGAGATCTTTTGTGATCTGTGCAGTGGAATTTGATCTTGATGCGGGTTTAAGGCGTCTCACATAAGACCTGTCACTTCTTACAGCTAAAAGGAAGAACAGAGAAAAGAATGGGGGCGGGGGTGAGCATTGACAGATTGCTCCGCCCCCTGAGGAACACTCCACAGTTCTCCTGAAACCTCAGTTGTCTGTGCTTACGCCCTCAGGTGCCCACCCCTTTCTACCATGAGGGCCAGGGTGGCCTGTGGTATCTCTCATGTGAACAGCACAAAGGCTTGTCTTCTTGACAAGTGTGTTGTTATTTTGGAGGATCTGGGGTTTAAAACTGAGACCTTGCACTTGCTCGGCACTACTATGCCTGAGTTGCAGCCGCAACCTTTTCTGTATGATTTTTAGGCTTCATAAATTACCAGGCTAACCATGCTTACTCATGACCCTGGCTTGTCTGAGTATGTGACCCTCATGGGCACAGCATTAGGGTTTCACCATGCAAAGATTTTGTTATCTATTCACTCGGTGAATTACAATATGTAGTCTTTGAGTCGTTTTCTTCTGAGGCAATTTTATTTTGGCCTTTGTCTCTGCATAGCTGGGATGACAGGCCTGTGACCTCACTCCTGGCTATACTATGTTAATTTTGAGCATTTGCGGTTGAGTTACAAAATGAGCCATCTGTCTCCCTGTGCCTGTTGGGGTTTATCCCATCAAAGAAGAGATTGGGGCATTTTGTTTAATGGGACTTCTATCAGTGAGAAAGAAGCTCTAAGTCGTTCAAATACATGTTCAATGATAAACTATGCTCACTGAGTTCATCTTTGATCTCAGGAAAATCATCCAGAAACATTACTATTCTGTAC
Organism: Arvicanthis niloticus; assembly: GCF_011762505.2. Classification (NCBI taxonomy): domain Eukaryota; kingdom Metazoa; phylum Chordata; class Mammalia; order Rodentia; family Muridae; genus Arvicanthis; species Arvicanthis niloticus. Next base: position 4,801,847 of record NC_133436.1, read on the forward strand.
CCCCAGCCCCCACCCCAGCCTGGTAGGACATATGTCTTGGCAAGCAACCTGGACACAGGTTTCAGTAAATAAATGCCTATGAAGAATGACACTCATTTTGGCCTCTCAGCTGCATATGCTCACTCCAGGGTGGCCTTCCTGTGTGCCCATTTTGTTGTGTGACAGGCTCTCACTACATAACTTCAGCTAGCTGGAACTCACTGTGTAGACCAGGTTGGCCTCAAACTCACAGACAAGCCTGCCTCTTCCTGAGTGCTAGGATTAAAGGCGTGTACCATCATGCCTGGACTGTGTACCTGCTTTTAGGAATTTAATGTCATGTTTTATTGTGTAGTTATTACTCTGTGTGCCGGTGTGTGTTCTGATGTGTATGTGTGTGTTTCTGAGTGCAGATGTACACATGCCGTGGCATGCTTGTGACTGATGGTAAAACAACTCTTTAGAAGTCAGCCCTTGCCTTCCACCTGGTTGAGGCAAGGTCTCTTGTTTCTGCCTTGCTCCGTACTCCAGGCTATCTGACCTGCAAGCACCCAGGTCATTCTCCTGTTTCTGCCTCCCACTCTCCTGTAAGTATGCTGGGTTTACAGACGCTCGCCATCTGGGGATTGAACTCAGGTTGTCAGGCATTCATGTCAAGCACTTTTACACAGTGACTCATCTTGAAGGCCAAGGACTTTATATTTTTAGACAAGTTGTAGCTTTACAGAAAGATCAATCAGAAAGGGGGGCATCCTTACAAACCTTCTCCCTGTGTCTGGCCCATCTCTTCAGCGGTTTAGTGACTCGCAATTGTGTGGCATCTTTGTGCTATGCATTCCTGGTTTCTGTCAAGTGGGTAAGGCCAGGTTGTGGCACTGGGATAGTATGCAGAGTAACTGACAACCTTGGTTGAGAATCCCCTGAGGTCTACCCACTCATCCTCCCTCCCACTGACCACCTCAGTCTCTATGGTCTCGCCTCATCCAGAGGGTCATACCCTTGGGCTCACACAGCATGTGTCTCCACAGACTGGCTCATTTCAGTTAGTGGTATATATCTACAGTAATCGTCCAATTAATCGTTGAATAAATTTCTATTCTCTAGATGAACCATGATGAGTTTATCCATTCACTGAAGAAGGGATGTCTTGGGTGATTCTGAGTTTGTAGTTATCACTAAAGCATGTATAAACATGTAGAGATTTTCGTGTGGATGTCTTCAACTCTGTTGTGCACACACTGTGGTGCAGACTTGCTGAATTGCAGGGCGAGAGTGTGCTTTGTTCTGTAAGAGATGGGTACAGTGTGCTCCAGAGAGGCTATCCTGGTATCCCCAACATGGACGAAGGGAATTCCCCTCACTCCATATTCTAACTAGCCCTTAGTGTGGTCTGAGTTCTGAACTTTACCTGATCTGACTTGGTGGCATCTTGCTGGTGCTTTAATCTTGCAGCTCTGTGATGAAAGGTATGTTGGCTAGCCTGTCCCTGTGTGTTGGTTACTCTGTCACTGTGTGTTGGCTACCCTGTCCCTGTGTGTTGGTTACCCTGTCCCTGCATATTGGTTACCCTGTCCCTGCATGTTGGTTACCCTGTCCCTGTGGTTGGTTACTCTGTCACTGTGTGTTGGCTACCCTGTCACTGTGTGTTGGCTACTCTGTCACTGTGTGTTGGCCACCCTGTCACTGTGTGTTGGTTACCCTGTCCCTGTGTGTTGGTTACCCTGTCACTGTGTGTTGGCTACTCTGTCACTGTGTGTTGGCTGCCCTGTCATTGTGTGTTGGTTACCCTGTCCCTGTGTGTTGGTTACCCTGTCCCTGTGTGTTGGTTACCCTGTCCCTGTGTGTTGGTTACTCTGTCCCTGTGTGTTGGTTACCCTGTCACTGTGTGTTGGTTACCCTGTCCCTGTGTGTTGGTTACTCTGTCCCTGTGTGTTGGTTACTTTGTCCCTGTGTGTTGGCTACTCTGTCACTGTGTGTTGGCCACCCTGTCCCTGTGTGTTGGCCACCCTGTCCCTGTGTGTTGGTTAGCCTGTCCATGCTCTGACAATGTATCTGTGTAGGAGGGAAGGTTTATTTTCATTCATTGTTTTAGAGAGTCCCCTGCTGGGATGTGAAATGCTCTTGAGTGGAGTTTACTCCTCTTCCTCAGTGTGGGGGAAAAATAAAGGCAGGGTTCTTGCTTTTAAGGAGCTGGTGTTGCAGATGGGATGCATCAGTGAACACACACACAGTGATTTGGCAGCAGTGAAAAACAGGCAAGGGGTGTGCAATCCACAGAGAATGGCCAGGGAAGGGAAACCCCAAAACCCGGATGTGAACACTTGAAGGTTTGGGGCTAATGTTACAGACAGAAGGGGTAGTGAGTGAGGGTGCCCAGGATTAGCCTTGCTGGATGAGTGATGGGCATGCTTTGTTGGGAGTGGAGGAAACAAGAGGAAGGAACCAGGCACCAGAGAGCTGGGCTACACAGTACCTGCTCACCAGTGTGAGGACTTGGGGTTTACTTTGAGAGGGGTATCCAGTTCTCCATTGCAGGGCAGGGGTGGCTAAGAGTATGATTTTCTGATTGGCTACACAATACTCTGCTGTCCAGACCAGCTGGACAATCAAGTAGGACCCTTAGACCCAGTAGAGAGGACTGAGATGCATGAGAAAATAAGGAGGCACAGCAAGTCAAGAAGTCTGATCAAGCTGGTAAAGATTTTATTGTTCACACAGGTTATGTACTCTGAAAACAGGATATGGGGAGGGGTAGGAAAGGAAAGAGGGCTTTGCAGGTAGAGGAAGCTAGCTACAGCTGTGGGGTCTAACTAAGTTATTCTTACAAAGCCTTGCCGTTACCAGGGGTTCTAAAAACATCTATCTAGCAGGATGTTGGCTAAATCTAGAGATCAGGAGGAAGGGTTACTAAGGTGGGTTGCTATGAGGCCTTGTTTGAAGTTCTGAGAACTGACAAGTGAATCATAGAAGGTAAGCAGAAGGAAGAATAGTAGATAGGAAAGCCAAGGGTGAGTGTTTGCCAAGAGTAAGGTCTTGCCATGGCTTCCTAAACTTTGCATGGAGTGCAGAGAGAAAGCAGAAGAGTTATCAGAGGTCTGTTAAAATGCAGGTCAGAGATGACATCTTTCCAATCCACCCTGTTGCTAGGTTAGAAGGGAGGGAAGCATAGAGGATCATGGGAAGTCCTGGTCAGAAACTGAAGAGGAGTGCATTAATGTACCTTTGGTGGACACGGGCAGGGAAGGATGGAGTCTGTGGCACATTTTCAGGTCAGCTTTGAGCTGGTTTAGATGTGAGGAGTCATCATACACCGGATGAGAGTGGGGTAGATGGTTGGATTCTGTAGGCGGCTGCTCAAGATGGAGGAAGGGGTTAGAGGCATGCAGGTCAGACACAGCACTCCAAGGACCATGGGCAGAAGAACGGTCTTAACTGAATCCTCTGGGAACTGAGCCAAGGTTGGGAGAGCCTGCACATAGGAGCCTGCTTTTGAAGAGCACAGTAGATGAAGATGACAGCGGTTCAAGGAGTTAGTGAGCCCCAGAGCCCCTGTGTGCAAGGAATAAAGAGGACCAGAGGACCACCTATGTGACTGAAAAAGGTCCGTGACTTCCACAGAGCTTTTCTGTGTGGGGTGGCACGTCAGCACTGGCTACTCCCTGCCCACTCTGAGAAAATGTCTTCTCCCTCCCTGCTTCCTCTCTTTCCTCCCTCTGTTTATTGGTTCTCATTCTCCCTTTCCTTCCTTCCCCCATTTCTTCTTCCTTTCTTTTTTTTATATTGGTTTATTTATTTACATTCCAAGTATCTCCCTTCCAGTCCCCCCTCCAAGAGTTCTTCACTCTCTCCCCAATCTCCTTTGCCTCTGAGAGGGTGCTCCTTCCTCCACCTCACCCCTCTCACTCCCCCACACCCCTCCCCCTGCATCCCCTTTCCCTGGGACATCAAGTCTCTAGAAGATTAGGTGTGTCCTCTCCCACTAGGCCAGACAAGGTAATCCTCTACTATATATGTGCTCTTTGGTGGATGGCTTAATCTCTGGGAGCTCCTAGGGGTTCAGGTTAGTTGATACTGTTGGTCTTCCTATGGGGTTGCCATCCCCTTCAGCTCCTTTAATCTTTCCCCTAAGTCTTCCACAGGGGCCCCCAACCTCAGTCCAATGGATGGCTGTAAGTATCTGCATCTGTCTCAGTCAGCTGCTGGCAGAGCCTCTCAGAGGACAGCCATGCTAGGCTCCTGTCTCCAAGCACCAGTAATGGTGTCAGAATTTGGTGCCTACCCATGAGCCTTTCTTCCTTCCTATTTTCCTTCTGTCCATCTATCCATTTATCCCTTCTTCCCTCCCTCCTTCCATCCATTTGTTCTTCCTGCAATCCTTCCCTGCCCTCCTCACCTCTCCTTGGTCCTTCTGAGCATGGAAGACACTCTGTAGTGTTCAGGTTCAGCTCTGGCATCACCTGTGGGCATCCTTGGTCCTTCCTGCGGCTAATGTTGTACAGAGACACAGAGCCCTTCTAGGGCCTTTGAGCTTCTCAGCTAGGATGTTATGTGTGACTTCAGGTTCTAGCAGCTACTCGCTGCTAACCCTAACTTTTGTGTATGAGTCTTGGACTGCCTTGCCCTGCTCTGCTCTGCCTCTGGTTAGAGCTTTGGAACAGACGCAGGTTGTCTAGCTGTTCACCCCACCTTCTCCCCAGGCAGCTTCACAGAGGCTGGTTCTGAGCTGCAGCATGGAAACACTATGGTGGACAGGTTAATTCCTAGTAATCTAACAAAGTCTAAATTAAAACGGTGAGGCTTGAAATGCTTGCTAACACATCTCTTCCTTCCTTTAACACCCTCCTGTCTTTAAACCTCTAATTCTCCTTACAGCTTAAAAGCCCTGTATATTTTAGACACACAGACACACACACCCCACACAGATGAGAGAGAGAGAGAGAGAGAGAGAGAGAGAGAGAGAGAGAGAGCACACACCAGCCTTAACTCACCCCTGCACTGTCCATCAGGCTCTGGCTCACCCCTGCTCTGTCCTCCATCAGGCCCTGCCTCGCCCCTGCACTCACTGTCCATCATCAGGCCCCGCTTCACCCCTGCACTGCCCACCATCAGGAGGATGAACATTACTCCTTTCTTCAGGTACTTATAATACCAACAGTGCTGTGGCCACCCCTTGGCCTGTTGACTTTACACCCAGGAAAGCTTCTTTGAATTAGACCAGAACAAGGCTAAAGAGAGACTTCTCCCCAGGGATGCGTCAAAGAAGCATTTTGTTTGGGGCCTTTAATCCTCATAGTATCTGGGAACAGTGTTCAGAGCAGCCTCTCCCCTGAGGCTTCTTACTACCCAGGGAAGATTTGTGAGTTAGGACAACAGGTAGCACACCTAGTGGGCCACCAGGGACCAACCCTCATCTTCCCAAGCAATTAGAAAATGGGCCAAACAACAACACATTTATGGAGGTTACTTTTCCAGACCCCATGACAGAATTTAGGACAGAAACAACGTAAGGAAGGGGAGGTCCCAGCTGCGGGCACCGCACGTCCTCAGCGGGGAGAGCAGAGAGGTCAGTGCTGACAGGGCTCCTTTTCTCCTGTTTATTCAGTCTGGGACCAGGACCCACTACATGATGCCACCCACTGTTAAAGTGGTGCTCCCTTCTTGGCTCACCTAATCTGGAAACTCCTCCCAGACATGACCAGAGAGGCCCGTTTCCTTAGAGGTTTGAAATCTTGTCAGGTTGACAATGAACTACTGTAAGAAATTCTGAAACTTAGATCTCCTTAGATATTGACAGAACAGAACAAAGAATGATGTTTTAGTTTGTGATGGACAAAGTGGAAACAGAGTGAGGCGATAATTAGTGAGCAAGACCCCTGTTCTCAGGTCCTTCCCATGATCTGGAATCACATAACAAGGTGCCACAGTCCTCCAAGGTACCACATGCCTTATGCATGCATGTGGATTATGAATTTAAGTGACTAGTGTCAAATTATCAGTATTATAGTGATTCTAAGTTACAATCATTCAAAGGAAAAAACTTCTCAAAGTTATGGAAGCATCTGGGCTCAGCTGGTGGATGGCTTACCGAGCAATCGGGGAGTCCTTGGTGTGATCCCCAGCACCTGCATGGACCAGTATGGTGGTGCTTACCTGCTATCCCACAGGTAATAGGCAGAGGCAGGAGTATTAGATATTTAAGCTCATCCTTTCAGATACATAGCAGTTCCAGGCAAGTCTGGGCTATGTAAGACCTTATCTCAAAAACAAACAATAAACAGGAAGAAGATGAAGAAGAAGAAGGAGGAGGAAGAGGAGGAGGAGGAGGAAGAGGAAGAGGAAGAGGAAGAGGAAGAAGAAGAGGAGGAGGAGGAGGAGAAGGAAGAGGAGAAAGAGGAGGAAGAAGAAGAGGAGGAGATGTTCAAAGGGAACTTTAACAAATACTAGAATCATTCTTAGTGTCACTACACAGGGCTTTGTCTTTCTCCATTTAAGAATTTGGAAGGGCCCCATGTAGCAGCATGCACCCCTGTACCCACCGCAGGGTGTATCCAACTTAGTGAAGACAGTATGGCAGTGGGAATCCAGAGCACTGTGGTCACTGTCCATTGTCATCTCAGAGACAGCCCCTCCTTGGGCACACACAAGCAGCCTCTGACATTCTGCTCAGCAAAAGACACAGGCTCTTTGACCCGGCAAAACAGCCTTCTCCACTCCTGTTCCTCTGCTCTTACCTCAGGCTTTCTCATATCACCTTGGTGTCAGCTGTGGACATAGAGCATGACTCAAAGCATGGATTCTCCCTTGGTAGGATGTTGCCAGTCATGAAGCCATAGGACAAGTTCAGGGGTTTTGCGGGATGAGTAGCTGGATCAGAAGGAAGTAATAGGAAAGGTGGGTGGATAGTCTGATTGGCTGGGTAGTGACTCAAGGACGGATGACGCTGTCTGTACAGCTCCAGTTCCAAACAGCCTGATTCCGCTACAAGCACCCACATTGGCCCCTACTTAAGGTTTTATTTGAAACTCCCACATATGAAGAATTGGTGGTAATCCCTCCTCTGCCCCATGCTTCTCCATCTATTATGTCATGATTAATAATCTGGGGTAATTTCCCCACATGTACAGCGTATTAAATCCAGGGAGCCAAGATGAAGGAAAGTCAGCCTGGGGTATCACAGGCTTGCATGGTGGCTGGAAGGCTGCAGCTCATAGTATCCAGTTCACTGTTCCAGCTGCAAGACAACAATGTTTGATTTGACTTCATGTAAAAGAAGTAGCTAAATACTTGCGTTTAAACTTTAAGTGGATTTTCTGTCTCTAGAACCCTCTTGTAGTACAGCTAGGTCAATGGCTGTGTCAATGAACAGACATGGCACCTCGCTAGGGTTCAACTCAGGGGATTCACATTATCCTAGTGTTTCCTTAAGAGAGTACTTATGTTTTATTCATGTTTATGCCACTCATTCCATCAACACTGGCCTTAGCCATTAGACAGGATTTTAAAATAACCGCTGGGACTCGTTTGTAGTAGATGGGCATAATTTTAATTACTCGGGAATGAATCCAGAGGATATCAGTGACTGTTTTAATAATAAAATTATATCAATAACATTTTTCAATATTGAGGATGAAAAATATATTTATACAGACACACATACACACACACACACACACACACACACACACAAACACACACAAACACACACACACACACACACACACATCCAGCTTTATAACCGGGCTGTAAGGGTTTATGGGCATATTTGCTGTCAGATGCTTTTATCTTCTAATTTGGGAAATAAAAAAATCTGTCTGCATGTTTCATTCTGATTAAAGGAAATTAGGAGTTCCTTAGAATATCATAAAAATTGAGGGATGAAGGATTTAAGTGCTGTACAATCAGGTCTCTGGCTTGCTCATGATACCTTTGTCCTACAGAACGGCTGGAAGACACCTATCCTCCTGGCTCTCCCCTGAGCTAGAGGAGGAAAAAACCCATGTAACAGACAAAGCTCTCTCTCTCTCTTCACACACAAACTTAAGTTGTTTTGATGTTTGCTAGGTCTAACGTTTATTCTGTCTTCAGAAAGTGTTTTGGAAAACAGCGCTGCCTGGCACAGGAATGGACTCCGGCGTCAGAAATCCTCTTTTAGGACAGTGGTTAGTGGGTTTGAAGGCATCTGACATGCTCACACTGGGACACCGCCCAGGCTCCCCAGGGTGCTCCCTGTGTGTATCTCCAAATCAGAATTAATTATGTATTGCTCGGCTTTCTTGGACCCACTGGCCACTGAATAGTGACATAAAGAGTTATTAAGTTTTTTATAGCTTAGGTCTAGCTTAGACTAACTCCCAGCTAGGTCATCTAATGTAATTAACTGGGCTATCCTAGTCTACAATCCTCCTACCTGGCCCAGTACCTCTCTCTACCCAAGTATGTCCAACCTCCTCTGTGTTGTGTCCTGATTATGAATTTTTCCTCCTCCGATTTCTCTCCCAGAAACCCTTTCTTTGTCTGGAAGTCCCATCTTCTACTTCCTGCCCAGCTATTGGCTGTCAGCTCTTTTTTAAGCCAATCAGCTTAGGTGGGGAAGGTGATAAACTACAAAAACAACAATACCAAAAGCTGGCCAGCACTCAGCTCTCTGTTGGTGCAGAATTAACAATTGAATAATCAAAGACGACTTTCACACAGTGCACCCCCAACAATGATGGACTGTTGACTGCCATGGTGTAGCTCCACAAACAGAGCCCTCCCTGTCCAGGGCCGAGACCACGACTTATCCTCTTTGGCCCATGATGTGTTTTCCCAGCAAACTGATGGCTTTAGTGCAGTCAAGGTGCAAAGTTTGTGATTTGAATCCCTTCTTGAAGAAGAGACTAAAATGAAAGAAGCCAGGATTTAATCAGCAGCTGGGAAGAACAGTCACACAATAAGCAGACTAGTACTTATTGGTGGATGATGGAGAGCTGGTGTGGATGGTGGAGAGCTGAGGCAAGCACACCCATTACACACACATGTGCCCGCAGGAAAGCCACAGATGAGCAGCCTGCAAACCCAGTGGCAAGGTGCCCTCATCCACAGCTTTGGTAACCACAGACGAGCGTCAGGCTTAGAATCTGCTTGAGAAATACAGTAATTTTGACTGGCATATTTAAAGCAGGTTTGCTGGACAGCCAAACAACATCCACAACTTCTTAGGTCAACATGGCTTTATGGTGTCTATAAATCACACACTTGTGGACTTAAGGGGCAGGGAAGTGTCCTTGGAATATAGAGGTCTGAGAGGTTTGAAGGATTGCCCTCATTTGCTGATGAGGTGACTCGGGGTAAAGGGTTTGCTGCACAAGTGTGAAGACCAAAGTTGGAGTCCCCAGCACACACTCATCTGTAACCCTCATTCTCCTGCACAGTGAAGTGGGAGCAAGAGTCAAGATTCCCTAGAAACTCATGGGCCAGCTAGCCTGGTGTGCACACAGGTGAGCAACCAAGAGACCCTGCCTGCCTCAAATGAGGTGGAAGTTGAAGCCCAACACCTGAGGTTGTCGTCTGGCCTCTTCATGAATGCCATAGCAACCAAGCACCTACACACGTATGTAAATGACCACAAACACACATACATGCACACGTGCAGGCATACACACCTGCAACACACGCATACACACTCATACACATGTACACACATGTGTACACACACACATGCAATGCAGGCATACACACATGAACACACACACACATACACACATGAACACACACACACACCTGTCATCATGGGAAAGCAAAACACCGTTTTGTTTTTGCCTTTAGTCACTTCCTTTGTTTCTTTTATATCCAGTAATATTTTAAAGATTTGTTTGACTTTTTTTTTTATGTGTATGGGCATTTTGCCTACATGTATATATGCCAACATGTATGTATATGTGTCATGTGCATGCCTCGTACCTACACAGGTCAGAAGATGGTACCTTGGCTCCAGATACCTTGGAACCAGAGTCATGGATGGTTGTGAGCTACCATGTGTGTGATGGGACTTGAACCTGAGTCCTCTGAAAGAGACACAGGTGCTCTAACCACTGAGTAATCTCTCCAGTGCTATCAGCAACATTTTGAAAATCACTATTTACCTATAAGAATTGACTTGGTTCTCTCTCCCAGCCCTCTCCTACCCAACCCTACACCTGATCCCCACCCCCATTCCTTTCCATATCCCCTCCATTCCCTCCCTCCATCCACCTCCAATGTCTGTTTTACTTCCTCTTCTCAGATTCAAGCATCTTTGATTGGTCCTCCTTGTTACTTAGCTTCTTTGGCCTGTGGATTATAGCATGGTTATACTATACAGCTAATATCTACTTATCAGTGAGTACATCATGTCTTTCTGGGGTCTGGGTTGCCACACTCAGGATGATATTTTCTAATTCCATTCATTTGCCTGTAAATTTCATGATGCCTTGACTTTTAATAGCTGAATAGTATTCTTTTTGTATAAACAAACCACATTTTTTTTTTAATCCATTCTTCAGTTGAGGGATAGCTAGGTTATTTCCAGCTTTTGGCTTTTACGAATAAAGCTGCTATGAACGTATTTGAGCAAGTGTCCTTGTGGGATGTTGGAGCGTCTTTTGGGCATATACCCAGGAGTGGTATATTTGGGTCTTAAGGTAGAACTGTTTCCAATTTTCTAAGAAACCACCGAATTGATTTTCAAAGTGGCTGTACAAGTTTGCACTCCCACCGGCAATGGAGGCGTGTTCCCTTTGCTCCACATCCTCGCCAGCATGTGCTGTCTCTTGAGACTTTGATTGCAGCCATTCTGATGGGTGTATGGTAGAAGGGATCTCAGAGTCATTTTAATTTGCACTCCCGGATGACTAAGAATGTGAACATTTCTTTAAGTGTTTCTTGGCCATTAGCAATTTCTCTGTTGAGATTTCTCTGTTTATTTCTGTATCCCATTTTTTAAATTGTTTCCTTTGGTTGGTTGGTGTCTAATTTCTTGCGTTATTTATAAATTTTGGATATTAGCCTTTCGTCAGATGTTGGGTTGAAGCTCTTTTTCCATTCCGTAGGCTGCTGTTTTGCGCTACTGACTGTGTCCTTTGCCTTACAGAAGCTTTTCAGTTTCATGAGGTCCCACTTATCAATTATTGCTCTTAGTGCCTGAGCTACGGGTGATCTGTTTAGCAACTTGTCTCCTGTACCAATGGGCTCAAAGCTATTCCCCACATTCTCTTCTATGAGATTTAGTATATCCAGTTTTACATAGAGGCCTTTGATCCACTTGGACTTGAGTTTTGTGCAGGTTGATAGACATGGGTGTCACATTCTTCTACGTGCAGACATCCAGTTAGACCAGCACAAGCAGGATGTAAATGAATAATTAACGAGAAAACAAATAAAAAGAATTGACTTGGAATTACACACTTGTCTGGTTCCCCAACTGCCATTCTATACCAACCGAATCACAGTGCCCATGCTCAGTAGGCTTTTCCAGAATGTGCTGCAGGTCCACCATAAAAGACATTCTTGTTCTTTACAAGCATGTGAGGCTAAGAACTCATTTAGGGTGGACTCTGCCACATGTGAACATCAGGGAAAGATGAAGAATTGAGTCAGCAAACTCCAGAAGCATTGTGGGAGGGTAGCCCACTGAGGTGCTGCACACCCCTGAAGGGCATTTGAAGCCAGTGAAGCTGTATAAGCCACCACCATGGGTACAGAACCCGCTGCCCCCAGGGCGTGAGTGTGTATATGTGCATGCACATGTAATCTTTAATCTTTTTTTTTTTACAGTCCAGTTGTTATCACCCTCCTGGTCCTCCCCTCTGACAGTTCCTCATCCCGTTCCTCCTCCCCTCTTTCCAAGAAGATGTGCCCCTCACCCTACCCCACCCTGCCAGGCCTCCCCACTCCCAAGATAGCCAGTGATCCCTGTGAGCTTATTCTGTACACCTTGGGCCAGCCCTGGACTCTCGAGGTGTTACAGAGTGGTTTCAGTTAGGCAGGCCAGATACATTTCTATCCTTTGAAGCAAGGTAGGATGTCTGTGGTGGAATCTGTGGGGCAGACTTCTCTTAGCAGTATGGTTTCTCTAAGACGGTAAGTGGAATCTTCAGGAGGATGACTGCAAGATCCCAAAGGACAATTAGCTTGTCAGTGATTCACACTCCCTCCTTCTCATCTGGAGTGATACGCTAACTTGTCATTCATTTTGGGATAATTAAGAAACTTTTGATTTCCAGGCTCTGAGGTGAGCCTGCTTTAATGAGAAGCCTCAGAAGCATGCCGTGAGTCGGGTCACTAGCTCTCACATGCTTATGGGTTTTCCTTGCTTGGGGACTTTTGCCTTCAGGGTCTGGAGAATTGTTCCATCCCTCTGTGGCTGATCTAACAAACTATTGACACGGTGGTTGAAAGCACATGACCATGTGCCATCCCACAGGGCTGCACTTGTCGGCCCTCCCCGGCAGAAAGCGAGGAGTTAACAGGCTCTTCTTGCCCTGGTTTTCAGGGCGATTCTGCCTTGGCTGAAGGTGCTTTTTGTCAGCTTCCATCTTCAAAGCCACAACAGCTGAAGTTCTCAGGGATGCTTTAAGGGGTCTCCCTCCCTCAGCCATATCCCACCCACCCCCCAACCCCACTCAGCCTGCTCTTCATTCTCCACTTTCCATTTTTAAGGACCCTTTGACCACATTTAATGACTTAGTCAGTCCAGGTTGGTCTCACCTCTCTGGGTAATCCCATCTGAGAAGTCCCCTTTGCCACACACTGTGCCCAGGTCATTGTTACCAGGTTAGAGTGGTACATCTAAGGTGGGAGCTGTAGGGGTGATGTCCTGATGGCTGTCAGCCGCTTGCCACAGGGGACACTCTCACACGAGAGCGCTATCTCTGTCACATCATCCCTGAGTTTTTTCCTCCTTATCTCTGTTTACTCTGATGTACCCATCTCAAGGCTGAATATGCTAAAAGGACAGTGGGCCCTAAACAGAAACCTGTATGACCCCCCGAAACTGCTGAGCTGAAGGACACAGTCAAGGTCAAACACTAGATAGGACAAAAGGGCAGGTCTGGCCTCGGGTCAAGACATCAGACATTGGCCCAAGTGAGTTCACAAGGCTACAACCTTCTGTGAAAGCAAGCTGAGGGGCCGCACATTGTGGTAATTAGAGCCGGAAGACAGTCAGGCACATCTGTTGGAAGTGTGTTCTTTGGCAGGGTGGTCTTTGTTAAACAGGGAGAAGGCAGAAGAGCAGAACTTCAGGCTTATTTGGTTTTTGCTCAGGTATCCCCAGGGCCCTGGATCTGGCAGAGCCTTGGCCAGGTGTCTGCATGAAGGTGGCCTTGTCTTTCATTTTCCTGAGCTAGCACGGGCCCCTGTATGTCACTTCCAGTCAAGCATATTACCATCATCGTGTTAACTGCTCTTGGAAAGTTATGCTGGGAGATTGGCAGGGCACACACTCTGTTCATGACATTAATATGGCAATTCATTAAACATAAAAAGTCCAAACTATGAGAAGAAAAATTGACCTTTCTGAGTGCTGGAGACTATTCTGTTTCATTGTGGCTTTGTGCTCAAGTCTTAGGCAAAGAAATAAGTTGTCAGAAATCATTCTTACTTGCGAAATTTTAACTTAAGTCCCTTTACAAATCTGTTTGAACTCCTGCCACCGCGGGTTCTTGGGATTCACACTTGTGCTTGCACGGTTTTTTACCCATGAGCCATCTTCCCAGCTCTGCCTTCTAATTATTATCCTCCTCCTCCCCCTCCCCCTCCTCTTCCTCTTCCTCCTCTTCTTCTTTTTTCTAAAAAAAACCTTTTAATTGATTCTTTGTGAGTTTCCCATCATGCACCCCAGTCATCTCCCCATCCCTTCAGTCTAACCCTCTGTCTTTGCAACCTCCCCACCAAAAGAAAATAAAAAACAAAAATAATAAAAAGTAAGACAAAAGGTAAAAGCCATCTTGTTGTGGAATCTGTGGTGTGTCACGGTGTGTCACATAGCATACACTTTTGTCTACACAACTTTGCTTGCAAATGTTCATCCCAATGAGTCATTGGTCTGATTGGAGGCCTCTGGCTTCTGCTACACTCTCAATCCTGGGTCCTCACTGAGACTCCTTTCAGATATCCTGTTGTTACCATGTGTCATGGAGGTCCTGCAGCTTTGGATCTGCAGGACCAGCCTTTTCATGTACTCCAGAAGTTCACAGATGGGGTAGATGTTGGGGTGGTCCAATGCAAAGACCTGGATCTGGGCTTGGATGGTAGCTGAGTTGATCAGCCTGCTGACTGTTCTGGGTACACACAACCAGGGCAAGCACTTCCCAGCTAGCTCACACAATGCTCACCTGGCAAGGGGAAGGGACAGCTTTCCTGTCCTCATGACCCCATAGCCAGCTGTCCCACCTGCCACAGGTAGCAAGGGATAAGCGGAGAGGGCATGGAGGGTATCTCTCTCATGCCCATGCAACCTCATGGTGGGGTGAGTGGTAGGACCAGCTCTTCAGTGTCCATGCCCTCATAGCTGGCTCACCTATGCTTCTGCCATCGGAGCCAGGGCCAGCTCTACTGTGCTGCCCAAGCAAGGTGCAGAGCCTGCTCTCCTCAGTGATGCATGCAGCAAAGGGTGGGGCCAGCTTTCCAGAGTCCAGCAGCCAGTGAGGAGCGAGGCCAACTCTGTACTGCTTTTGGATATCAACATGGTCCAGGGTAGCAGCCCAGACCATGGATGTCCCATTGTCTTTATTATAATATAAGCCATGGATATTGACACAGACCTCTGCTGCTGATGGCCACAGATCCAGACATGGCCCTCCATGGAAGCATGAACTGGGACTTCACCATGAGGCAGGGCAGGCTACTCCCAATAGGCTGTTTCTCTCTGTCCTTACATCTCCAGCTCAGTCTCTCTTCATGATGCTTAAACCGTTCTGCTTCTTTCTCTTCCATCTGGCTGCCATCCACCACATACCTGCATATTCTAATGGCTCCTGCTATGGGCAGGCCACATGGCTGGCAGGCCTCCGTGTGTCCTCTGCCTGCCTGAGACAGTGAGATGGCTTCTGGGTGTCTTCATCTCACCTATGCCAAGTGGCCTGGAGGCAGGCAGTGGGCCTCTGAAGGTCTTCCCCAGCCTGAGTCGTCTGGCATGGCTACAGATGGGCCTACCTTTGAATTCTAATATGGCTGCTTAGTTTTCTTTCTGTAAGGATGTTTGTGGAAAGTATATGGTGATGTAAAGGTTGCCCTAATTGTGAGAATGTTCTGAACAACCAGGTACAAAGGAGGAGAGAGCAGATGTCTGTCTGAGAGCCAGAGAGGCAAGAATCGGGGCATCTATGGTGTGACTTTGAGGTTAACTTTGATGAATGGCAGATGACAAAAGGCTGGTGAAGTGTGTCCTGAGGAGGCCTCAGTACCTTTATTGTCACATAGAGATTCAGCTTTTTTATGCTGATGCCTCCACTAGAGAGAGGTCTGTAGAGATCCTGAGAAAGCAGTAGATGCTGAGGGAAGGGCTCAGAGATGGATGGAAGATTTTAGGTTAAAAGCAATGCCTGATGAGGTGCTCATCTTAGGAAGCAAAGAGGACAAGTAAGAAAGCGATGGACAGGGTGGAAACACCGAGAAGTGTGAACGCTCTGAACTGGAGATGCTGCTGCAGTTTCCAGGTGAGAATTCAGAGCAGAGGGTGGTAAGACATGATAGAACTTGAGATATTCAAGGAATCATTGAGATGACCCAAAGACCTCCAGCCGGCCTCTTGACTTAATGTTCAATCACTCCCTATAGTTCTGGCCTGGAGACCAGGCTCAGAGAACAGTGCAGATCCAACCATAGCACCTGTCAGTTTTCCCATACTGCACTCTCATCCTTTAGGTTCCAGCTTTGTTCATTCCTCCAGGAAGTTTTCAGTTGTCTCATGATCCAGTCATACAAGCTTCCCTCAGGAGGCTGGCTGCCACTTCCAGATGTGACCTTTGGTAGGGCGACCATCTCTCATTCTCTGATTGCTGACAGCTGCCCATCTTCATTGGCCTGTGAGCTCACTGTGAGAACCACGTCCTCTCCAGCCATGTGGCACCATCACTAAACTCATCCTTATCTGTTGGCTGGTATGGTGGGTGTGAGACTGCAGGAGGAAGAGGGTGAGGGAGTCGTAAGGAGCTCTCTTGGTCAGGGTCGATGCTGATTTGAGTTCTTACTAAGTCTTCCAGGGATTTTGTAGGTTAGTGTTGGTAGGGCATCAAGAATAAGGTTCAAGGTGTCCTTAGGAAAAAAAATCATACATTCACACTCAGAGAATTAATAGATGTATCAATGGGACATGAGATGTGAGTGAGGGACAGGGAGGGGTCATCAGGTAGAAGCAACTGGAATATTGCTTTGCAGGCACTCTAGTGTCCTGTGGGTGGGTGGAAAGCCTGCAGCTCAAGGGACATGAGGAGGAGGGTAGACCATTGCACAAGAGGGAAGAATTGGATTCCACGAAGATGAATGAACAAAGGTGGTATGAAGTGGTTTCTGTATCTTAGCAACTCTTCTGATGTCCTCAGAGTACAGTTCAGGGCAGATGCTGTAAACATCTGTGGCCAAACAGAGTAACTGAAGGGGTGGGTGGGGCAGCTATGAGCAGGAGTAGCCAGTGCTGTCAAGTGAGGCAAGTCATAGGGGCATTAGCAAGTAGAGAAGACTGTAGTAGGCACTTGGGCAGCCATGTCAGACAGGAGGCAGGAGGGCAAGGTGCCAGAAGGAAAGGAAGCACGCTGTTGAGCATGAACTCATGCCTGTTAGGAGTCTAGAATTCTGCCAGGTTGTCTGATGTCAAGGAATCTAACAACAAATCCCGAAAGATGCAACCAGAAAGATCAAAGCAGTCATTGTTCTAGTCATAACCCCAAGTAGTTTGGCTTGTTAAAACTGATAAAGTCATGTGTCCATTTTTGCATGTCACTGGTAGGCAGAGTACCACTGCTTTGTGACATAATTACAGCCATTCTGATGGCTTGACTGTAGGTATATCTAAATTACTGAAATGATGTAACTTTGGGGATGTAAAGAGCCACCAGTATGTTGAAACAGTATTGAAATAATGGCGTTTATTTATAACCCATGTCCACACTCAGTCAACAATATATCCGCAGGGTTT
Organism: Arvicanthis niloticus; assembly: GCF_011762505.2. Taxonomy (NCBI): domain Eukaryota; kingdom Metazoa; phylum Chordata; class Mammalia; order Rodentia; family Muridae; genus Arvicanthis; species Arvicanthis niloticus. Next base: position 4,818,981 of record NC_133436.1, read on the forward strand.
CTCTCCATTATTACAAACTGAACAATGCCTTTTTGTCTGTGGAAGTAAAAAGGGGGCTCTTTCAACTCACCTGGGTAAAGAGGTAAAGAAAGACTAGTTAAGAGACTCAATGGACTTTGTTCACAATAGGGGAAAAAAACCCCTCAGAAACCTGTGTATCCACTTCATACTCTCATACCAAGATCTAAATAAATACTTAAATGTAGGAGGTGAGACTTGTGCTTTAAAAGATTATGAAAATGTCTGTATAATTTTGTAAGGGAAGGACATCTCATTAGTATGTGTGTGTGTGTGTGTGTGTAGGTATGAACATTCCATGTCTTATGTGAGGAGGTCAGAGGACAACTTGAGAGACTCAGTCTCCTTTTCTGCTGTATGGGTCCCATGAATTATAGTGAAGTCATCAGGCTTGGCAACAGGCACCTTTACCCTCTGAGCATCTTCAACAGGGGCCAAAAGCATTCTTCCCGAAGGACGTTTGCAGTTAAGCTTGACTATGTTACGTTCAAGAACATCTCATTAGTGGCAGCACTGTGAAGAGAAGGACAGACAGACACTGAGAGCCATCTAGGGGCTCGTTTCTAGAACATGAAGGATTCAAAAGCAGTTGTAGGAAGTGCAAATGATGGAAAAACATGGATAAGATACAAACAAGATGCTCACCCCGTGGAGGGGGCTGGAGCCCGCAGGGACCTGGGAGTTGTAGGTCACTGGCCATTAGGAATGGGATCAGATCCTCCCTGTCCAGATGCTGCAGTTCACACCTACTAATAATTTCTAGAGGGGAAAGAGTGATTGAAGCAAACAGTTCCATTCTTACCGGGAACACAGACAGCAGACTGAGGTCCTTTGTGCAGGTGCATTGTCTTCCTGAAGCTTCTGTTTCCCATGTTTAAAATGGAGAGCTTTGTCCTGCCTGTTATGTAGACCTGACTGCAGACCTCTTTGGCTGCCTGGGCTGAGCTCTAAGCTCGGGTAGGACAAGAAAGGAAAGGGTAAGGGAAAGAGATGCCAACAGAGGGAAAAAGGGAGCAAGCCAGTGCAACTGAAGCCCTCTGTAGAATGACCTTTGTGCCCAGAATCGTTGCCTAGCAGATTTAGAAAGATTCATGCATTGCTGATCTGAATGTCGGCTGGGGCTTCAGTATGCATATCAAACCAGCTCCCAGCTCTGTGAGACAGGACAGTGATGTTATATTTGCAGAATATTCATTACCCCACAACCCCTCAACTTCACAGAAATAGGTTAATCCTGTGTTGACGTCAGAACCCTTGCATCCTAGGAGAAAAAGAACAGAAAAAATGGCCTGAATCACCTTATGTCTTATACGACACAAACATTAAAATTACTACACTGATGCATAATTACTAAGAAAAAGCTCCTGCACTTATTGAATTAACAGGGATCCATCTAAAAATAAGTTTATTTTAATTAGTGTGAATTTCACATTTAGAAGTCTTTGTGGAGAAACAGTTTGGCTATTGTTTTTCTCTCACCAACTGAGAAGCTTGAAAATAGTTAATGCAGAAAGGAGATTAATGTGATGATGGCCTGTTTCTCCTACCTATTCTGGAATTTAGTGATCTCAGAAAGATACACAAACACTTTTGCTCGCTTGAAAAATAAGCCTCAGTTTTTAATTTCTGATACTAGCTACACATGGACTATCAATTGATTCTGCATTCTTGCTTAACCAGGGTCTCACAGACATATTTAAATGGTGTTAAGAGCTAAATCTAAATAATCTAAATTGGATTAAATGAGTGTTTGTTTTCAGGTTTATTCTTTCTGTTAGCAGTAAAGTATCAAAACATAGCAAGCAATGTCAAGGTTTTGTGGGATTTTTTTCCCCAAAAAACCTCCAAATAAGTTTGAGTTTTCTCAATGGAGAAATGTAAAGCAAACATTATGTTTCCCTGAGCAGATCAGCTTGTCCTAAAATTCAAGATTTGAGGAGGAGGCTGGAGAGATGGCTCAGCAGTTAAGAGCATCAACTGCTCTTCCAGAGGTCCTGAGTTCAATTCCCAGCAATCACATGGTGGCTCACAACCATCTATAATGGGATTTGATGCCTTCTTTCGGTGTGTCTGAAGACAGCAATGGTGTACTCATATACATAAAAGAAAATAAATAAAATCTTTAAAAATATTTTTTTAAAAGGAGGGAAAAGGAAATTGAGCAATGCCTGTTTGCAGCTGATGAAAGTTCTTGAACGGCAAACGTTCATCATGTTGCCCAAATTATGATGATCTCAAAGTCAGAGTGTCAAGCGAGTTGCTAAGGAAGTGTTATGGTGGATGCTATTGTGAAGTCAAGTGGTTGCTATGGTGGCTGCACATTCTAGACAAACGTCAATTACCCAAAGTGCCTAGAAACTCTCCCTGGCCTCTCTCCACATGCAGCCTATGACACCTGCGTTCTTGTAGCCACGGATTGCCTGAGAAACACTTTGGAATCATTTGCATTTGTTTATTATACCGACTCTGTTCCAGCTAACTGTTGGGGTAGAAAAAAAAGAGTTTCCGCACAGTCAGCTGGAACTATTCATGTTGTGTTTGATAGGCGGCTATGGTTTCAGAGGTCAGCATCAGGTCAGGTTCTGTGGTCCTTTAGCCCACTCTGTCCCATGCTTGATGGTCAGATTCCTTACCTCTTTTCAGTTACATCCCCAGGGAACTGAACTTTTGTTCAGTTGTTTGCAGATTGATCATTTGCTTTGTTTGCAGGAGAAGATACGCTTCACGAACTTTCCATTTCTGGTTGCATATGTTCTCCCCGTGTCAACCCTGGTGGCTTTGAGCCCCAAGTGGTTCTGACAACCATGAGAAAAGGATCCATGGAAAATGGCTTGAGACAACTCGGGTTGCTGTGGACATCTGAGCAGAAGTGACCAGCCTGAGCTAGGCAAGCCATTAGGGAGGGGCCTGGGCAGGGGGCGGGGAGAGGCACAGTCTTTTTAGATCGAAAACGAAAGATTACCTGTAACTGCAAATATAAGCCATCTCTATGTAGGCACAGGGGACATTCTGGAAGAATACAATAGGCAGTGTTTCATCTGAGCAATAGCTGTGGAGGGGTTGGGGTCAGTAGAAATATAGGCAGTTTCTACTTAACTCTGTTCCAAGTGCTTGGTTCCTTTAAAAGATAAACATGCAATTTTATAATTCCTAAATCCTGGTACACAGGATGTGTCCAATGTGTCTGTATCTTGATTTCTTCTGAGAGAAGCTTACAAAACCCTTTGGAGTCCTGGGCGGAAAAGACCTACCCAGCTCCTTCCTGCTAATGTTGCATGTGACTTGACTTGTTGGGTCACAGTTCCATAGCAATGTTCTCATTTATGTTCTTCCTGGACCCAGAGATGGGAACCAGGTCTCCCTGAGACTTTTCTTTGGGAAGTTCCGGAATCTTCCCAAACAGCATCTCTAGGTATGGAGGAAGTTTCCCAACATACAGGCTTATAGGGGACATTTCACATTCAAACCATGACATAGAGAGAGGATGATATATGTCTGAAGTGGCATTGCATTGTAGAAATAGCCCATTACATTCATATGCTTCCTACAGCCTCAGGAAGCTAGGTATGTGGGCAGCTCAATCGCCAAGGCGAAACCCAGAGGCTGGCCTTCTCTGTGCTTCAGAAGCCTCATTGCCAACTTCCTTAATGCACCAGACACAGAGCCTTTGCTGCCGGCTATGTACTAATGTCATATGTCTATGTCCAAGTCATTTTCGTGATTACGTGCTTTCCAAGATTTCTACAGGGTGTATAAGAAAACTATTAGCAACAAAAGTTTTAATTTTAGTTATATGCTTGGCAGAGTAGAGGACAGATCCTGCCAGACATCTACATATATGCTTTACCCTGGCAGTGAGAGGAGGGAAATGCCTCTAACAAATTCCACTACTGTTTAAAGTAGCCAGCTCAGAGAAGCCAAGATTCTACCTCAACATTTTGCCTTTTTGTGAAATGGGTCAATGGATTGTCCTACTGAACCCCTGTCTTGTGTGTGTGTGTTCATGTTTATATGTGTGTATATGGTGTAGATATGTGTACATGGGTGTGTAATTGTGGTGTGTGTGTATGTATGTATGTTTGGTGTAGATATGTGTATATGGGTGTGTGTGATTGTGGTATGCAGGGGAGTTTGTGTGTATATGTGTGTATGTGGTGTAGATATATGTATATCAGTGTGTGATTGTGGTGTGTGTGTATTGTGTGTATATGTGTGGTGTAGATATGTGTATATGGGTGTGTGATTGTGATTTGTGTATGTGTGTGTGTATGTGTGCATGGGGGTTCATGTGTATATGTGTGTATGTGGTGTAGATATGTGTATGTATGCGTGCTTATGCCTGGAGAACAAAAGCTGTTGTTGGGGACCATCTTTAGTCATTCCTCTACCTTGTTTTTTTTTATTGGATATTTTATTTACATTTCAGTTGCCATCCATCCCCTCTCCCCATTTCCCCTCCCTAGAAAACCCCTATCCCATCCCGCCTCCTCCTTTTTGCTTTTATACAATTTTTTAAAATGTTAATCAAAGGCTTTATAAGTTTGGTAATGCTCAATAACAAGATGCCCATACACTCAGAAGTGTAACCCAATACCCAACCTAGATATATCAACTATCTTTAACTTGCGGAGACACATGAACATCTGCCTCCATGTTTCTCTCTCTCTCTCTCTCTCTCTCTCTCTCTCTCTCTCTCTCTCTCTCATCTCCTAGCTCCTCCTCTCCTTCTCCTCCTCCTCTCCTTATTCCCCCTCTTCCTCTCCTTACTCCTCCCACCTTAGCTCCTCCGACATATTACCCTTCCTGTTAAAATAAAACATTTCTCTCAAAATACAATTAGAGCATAACTATACCAATTTAGACCTAATACTCTGTCCATCATTTTGTTGACTAACCAAAACCTCTGTCATCTCTCCTAATTAAAAGACTTAGTTTTGAACCTGGCTTTTTTCTTGGCTTTAGAATGAATGTCAGCTGAAAACCATCCTCTCATTTTTTTTTTCTCTGAAAGTAAAGAGCAAGGATTGGCTATGAGACCATAAGTCTTCAACCCTGTCAGATATCCAGAATGACTGAGTTAACTGAAATTATGGGAAGCACAAAGCATAGCTTCTAAAACTTAGCCAATTTATAAAGACTGATAAATACCTGGATAATCCCTATACTACAAAATGTTGGAGCATCCAATCTTCAGCCTTCTGGCCCAGGATCATCTGACAGACCTAGTGATGCAAAATTATTAAGGGCTGATTACTCTGTCTAGGCAGATATAATCAGTTGACTATTCTGTGAGTGTGTCCTTTTCTGGACAGTAATTTGTCTGTAGATGAAAAGAGGCAATTCTTGCCTAGTGGCTGTCTCACCACAACTGTAGTAACTCCAAAGATGCTCTTAGAATCCAAGACAGGGAGCTGTCAGGAGCAGACAGATCTCTAATCAAAATGAACATTAATACAGAAATGTTTGTGATGTCAATTTTGTGGACTTTGACGTTTTGAAAACCAACTATCCATGTAAGACAATCTGGACTGTTGTCTGTTAACTCCTCTCAGCTATTTCTAAATAAAATATAGAAAACACCCTAACAATAAACTCAGAGCCATGAATTTGCTATAGGCCCTTAACTCACAGGCTGACCATCTCAAATCAGTTAGAAAAGTTAAAGAAGGTCTGGGTCTAAGCATTGTATTCTTAAATGTGTTATATAGGTACAATGCCTATGAGAGTAACAATATTAATCTCACTTTTATGTCAATAAGAAACTCATACCAATGAAAACCTTAAATTTGAAATCAAAGTAAATTTTGTACCATTTAAGAAATTATAACAATAAAAATTATACATATTTCTACCGATAGGTTATGGCTATGCAATAAATTCTAGCTAATCCTCCCTGTTCCACCAAAACCACTACTTTTCCCTAGAAAGACAGCCCAATATTAACCACCTCAGTCCCCAAGCTCAGGGAATAGGGGTGCCGACTCTTCATTAACTTCTTCAAGCTGATTACGGCGTTGAGATATTAGAAGAGGGGCAGGGGAAAGAGTAAATTGATAAGCCTCTGACACTGTGTCTTCACTGCATCCAGCTGGAATTCCAGGATGTCAGAGGTTTGAGCAGGTCTGCTCAGTATGCTTGATGAGTAGATACACCAAGGCTGTGTATTCTGCAATAGACAATTCTCAGAACAAATTTTAGTATCAAGATAATTTTTTGTATGAATTCTGGAATCTAGTCGTCTGGCGGCCTGCCTCTGTCATGTCTAATCCATATAATTCTGGGAGTTTCTATGAGAGTGTGCTTCCTCTATCCTCCCATTCCTGCCTTCTACCTTAGTTTTTGAGAGAGGATCTCTTACTGAATCCAGAGGTTGCTGAGTTGGCCTGATTGGCGGGTCAGAAAAGCCCCAGTGATGCTCTTGTCTTTGTTTCTCTGGTCATAGGGGATGGTGACCTCAGCAAGGAGAAAGCAACCTGGATGGCCCCATGACAGGTCCTGTTGACAGCATTAGTCCCCAACAGATGAGTGTGGCAGACAAGGTTGCAGTATAAATGTTCCCATAGCAGTCACAAGGAGGGACAGTGGCATAGGCTCTTGTGCAGTCTTACAGCACAACAGAGCTTCATGCTTTTATAGTGGGGCACTGCTTACTGCTGCTGTTTTCCTATGAAGCATTCACACAGTGGACTCTGTTCTAGCCTGTTCAATCTCTGTGTGTGTGTGTGTGTGTGTATGTGCACATGTATGTGCACGTATACATTTATATACATTCATGCATGTGTGTGCATGTACATATGTGTGAATATGTGTGAATGTGTGTGTGTTGTGTGTGTACATGTGTGTATGTGTGTGTACATGTGGGTGTGTATGTGCACATGTGTGTCACCCAAGTATGCACGTGTGCATTTGCTCTTGCATGTCTGTGTCTGTATTTCTCTGTGTGTGTTGCATGTGTTTGCTTGTGTGTATACATGTGTGTATGTAGGTGTATGTGTGTACATGTGTCTGTGTGCTGTTCTGGGTGAGTTTAATCCATGGCCTTTGGCCAATGTTCAAGAAAAGTGATTTAAGGAGAAAACTTTTAGTGTCTGCTTTTTTTCTCCCTTTGGATTCCTAATGCTAGGATAGATTATCATGATAGTTTAAATACGTGCTACATTAGCTTCAAAAGTTCCAAGAGTACTGCAAGAAAGAACTCTTTCTGTAGGCGCCTGGGTGCTATTAATACTCTCCTATAATCTCGTTTTCTTATAATACAAAAGTTTCAAAACTAAGTGAAAGACACAATACAAATCATTACCTTATACTCTCTATAAAAGTGTGCTCAAAATAGATCAAATGCCTAAAAGTAAGGGCTTAAATGGCAAAATCTCCTAGAAGAAATGGCACGCACATCTGTTCAAAACCTTATATTAAGTAATGATTATCACCTAAAGCAATGAAAGCAAAACTCACAGAAGAAAACAGCACAACAAAATGACTTCATAAACACTTAGGTACTTGCACTTAAAGGGACTCACCATGAGAGTAAGCTAGTGATTCATAGGATGGGAGAAGATGGCTGAGAATTTATATGCCCAATAATAAAGGGAGATGTGGTCTGACTAGCAGCATCCTTAAGTAAGATACAAGTAATAAAGAAACACGTGAAAATGGGCTCAATTCTGTCAGCCCTTAGGAAGGGCAAGCCCAAAGTATCATGAGATTCCCGTTCATGACCAGTCAGAGTGACTGAAATAACCACAGAGAACAGATGTCGACAAGTGTGCGGTGACATCAATGCCCCAAACGCTCAGTGAGAAAGATGTTAGTTAGTTTTGTGCTGCCCTGAACAGAACACTAGAGAGAAGCTGCTTAGTAAAAGGATTCTTATTCTGGCTCATGGTTTCAGAGAGCTCAGCCAGTGACTTGGCTCCACATTTCTGGACATTTTGTAAGGAATATCACGTGGAGAAAGGGGCTGCTTACTTCATGGTGGACAAGAGCTGAGATTTGGAAAGGGTCTGAAGGCCAGTTATAACCTTCAAATGTATGGTCATAGTCTCCCCACCCTGCCTTACTCTAGCTATACTCTAGCTAGATCCCACCTCCTGAAGTGGAGACCAAGCATTTGATACATGATCCTGTGGTAGACGCAGTCAAAGCATAGCAACAGAAGCAGTTTGTAATTCCTCAAGAAGTTAAGCTGAGAGAGGAGGATGACCTAGTAATTCTAATGTTATAATTTCACACAAATCACAAGGTTTCATATCTGGGTGTTTTTAATAGCATCATTAATCATTCAAATGTTGGAAACAACTCAAGGGTCCATCAGCCCATAAACAGGCAAAATGCACCCTATCCACACACTAAATTCAAAATATACAAGACTAGTGTGCACTAACATGGATGGAGCTGGACAACCAATCACAAGTGAAAGGCGCTGGACACAGGCATCAAAAATTGTTATTATTCATTTTTAAATGAAGCATCCAGAATATGTATAATCACGGAGATAAAAGGTAGACTTGTGGTTGCTGGGGCCAGGGGATCAAAGGTAGCATTTCAGTTATTCTTCTACTGCTGTCAAGACACAATGACCAAGTCAACTTAGAGAGCGAAGCATTTATTGGGGCTTGCAGTTTTAGTTTCGGAGGGTGAGTTCATGACCATCATGGTGGAAAGTATGACAGCAGGCAGGTGTGGAGCTGGAGCAGTAGCTGAGAGCTTACATCTCGGTCCACAGCAAGAGAGCTCACTCGGAATGTTGTGGGATTTTGAATACCTAGGGACACACCCTCTCATCCTTCCCAAACAGTTCCACCAACTGCAGACTACACATCTGAATACATGAGAATATGATAGGTCGTTGTCATTTAAGCCACTACATTCTACTCCCTGGCTCCCATAGGCTTGTGCTCATATCATAATGCAAAATGTATTTGGTCCAAAAGTCCCCATGGTTTTTCAGTCTCAATACAGTTTAAAATTTAAGTCTCTTCTGAGACTCAAGGCAATCTCTTAGTTGTAACACCCCGTGTATTAGGGTTTTTTTTTTTTTTTTTTTTTTTTTTTTTTTTTTTTTTTTTTTTTTGAGGAGCATAACTTATAGAATGAATACATATTATATATACATTGCGTATATGTGTGTATGTATATGTATATATAAAGAGTATGAGAATAGCTTATAGGTTCAGCTAATCCAACAATGGCTGCCTATGAATTGAAGGTCCAAGAATCCAGGAGTTGTTCAGTCTATAAGTCTGGATGTCTCAGCTGGGGTTCAGTATGTGGTGGGATCCTGAAGAAGTAGGCTCCAATGCCAGTGAAGGAATGGACTTTGCTAGTGAGAGAGAGGGAGAAAGCAAGGAGAAAAAGCAAAGAGAGAGAGAGAGAGAGAGAGAGAGAGAGAGAGAAAGAGAGAGAGAGAGAAACTTTCTTCTTCCATATCCTTTATACAGGCCGCCAGTAGAATCTATGGATTTTCCCACCTTAAAGATCTGAATTAGCAGTGGGTCATCCCACTTCAAATGATTTAATTAAGAAAAAAAATCCATCACAGGTGTGTCCAGTCATTTGGGTTTTTATTAATTCCAGGTGTCAAGTTGACAACCAAGAATAGCCATCACACCCTGTAAATCAAAAAGCAAATGTCACACTTCGAACACACAAGGACACAGAATATATATTAGCATCCCAAAAGGGAGGAAAGGGAGAAGAGAACAATGAGGAAATTCTGGACCAAAGCAAGACTAATAACTGCAGGACAAACTCCAAAGCCTGTGCCTCCATCTTATGTCAAAGGCATATATAGCTCCTCAAACCACCTCCTTTTTCTAATTCTGCGGACTACAACATAGTTCTGTTTCTTGGGCCAGTTACACTCCTGGTGTGCAGCTCTCCCTGGCAGACATCCCCAGGCTCTGGCACCTCTAACATCCTGGGGTCTCCAATGCAATCCTTTCACTTACCCAGACTGAAGCAATGGCCTCTCAGGAACTCTGCAGGGATTCCCCTGCTAAGCACCTTGTCTCAGCAGCTTTCCTTGACTGTTGAGGAAGATTCCACAACCCCTTTACTCTTGTATCCTTTAAGATGCAAAAGTCAGAACTCTGTGGCCAATGTTGTCAAGTTCAGGGGCCTTCGAGGGACACAACCCCCATCCCCTGAGTAACATTTTCATAAACTTTGATTTGTTGCTTTTAGAACTGGAAAATCCCTCACACTCTCTTCTTTTACAAGTTACAAAATTTCGATTTAGCCTCAGACAGATTCTGATGAGAAGGGCAAGAAGCAGATACATTGCCAAAATAGAACAAGGATTGTGTCTAGCTCAGAGGCTAATATTGTCCTCCTATGTAACCCCTTTGGCTGCGCCTCCACAGTCTACATTGGTCTCAGAACTATTGACTTCCAAGATCTACTAGGATGGCCCGTTGATCCCTGATTACAACATTCATCCACTTTCCAAGTCCAAAGTCCCAAAGTCTTCCACATTCATCCCAGACCACATGGCCAGGCCTGGCACAGCAATAGTCCACTCTGAACTATTAGAACTAATAGAAGGTATAAACTCTTCTATTTCTCTGAAGACACCATGGCCAAGGCAGCTCATAGAAAGAAGAGTTTGTTTGGAATTTACAGTTTCAAAGGATTAGCATCCGTGATCATTATGGTGAAAAGCATAGCCCAGAAACAATGTCTGAGAGCTTATCCAAGAGCATGGGGGAGAGAGAGCTCACTGCGAGTGGTGTGGGTGGTTGAAACCTCAAACCTACCTCCAGTGACACGCCTCCTAATCCTTCCCAAACAGTTCTGCCCACCAGGGACCAAGCATTCAAATACATGAGCCTGTGGGGGGCATTTCTATTCAAACCAACACCACAGGTAATAACCTTGGGGGTACTGAAGTTTCCCCTTAGTGATGATGGTTACACAGCCTTGTAGAGTCCTGAAAACCAATGGATCAGGTATGCTTTTTTTTAAAAAGGGCTTTGGTATGTAGAGTATCTCAGTGCAATAGTCGGTGTTCAAAGTTTTTTTCTTTTTCCTTTTGAGAATTTCATACTTGAATAATATATATTATTCCCAACCTGCTCATTCTACCTCCTGCCTCCCATTTTACTCCCTCCCTCTCCAGCTCCTCCACTTTCTCTCAGATTTATGATCTCTTCTGTAATTATGTATAACACACACACACACACACACACACACACACACACACAACCTTCAGCAGTGCTGTTATATAGATATGTTCAAGTTTGACCACCTGGGATTAGATAAGATATCAAAGATCTTGTCACTGGCGAAAATTGATTCTCCATCTCTCACTAGCCACTGATTGCTTGAGGTTCTTTACCTGGGGGTGGGACCTTGTGAAATTTCCCCCATCCCCACTGTGTAAGCTTTAGGCAGCTCTGAATTAGGCAGCCATATCATTGAGATTTCATGGTGCAGCTTCCCTGTCATGTCTAGAGGAAATTTCATAGCAAGTGTCTCAGTCCTTTGGCTCTTACAATCTTTTGCTTCTTCTGCAGTGTTCTCTGAGCCTTGGGTACAGTAGGGCTGTGTTGTAAATGTACCAGTTAGGACTGCACATGGCACAGTTGCTTGGTCTTTGCATTTCAGCAAGTGGTAGATCTCTGTAGGAACTGGTGTCTACTGGGGTTGGGATGGGAAGCAGATGAGGGTGAGAGCTACACTTATCCATATATATACCCACATATATAGTGATATATACATAAATGTAGATATATACATATGTAGATATGTATATTGTATACATACACACATACACACATATGTATGAAGAGTTCTTGCTTATTTTTAACTACCTACTCAACGGTAAGTAATTTTTGAATGCCATCAGAGTCAATCTTTTAGGGAAGTTGAGTCAAACAAAAAATCTGATGTAGATTATTTGCATTTCAAATAATAAAATCTATGTCTGTGTTTTTGCGAGGGTACAGAGGGCATTGCCAGTTTTCACGTGAGCTAAAAGGGTGAATTAGAAGTACAGCAGTTATTTGTGAGCTAGACATCTGATTATAAAACAGTAGCAACTTTGAAAGGCTCTGGTAGTTAGTACCTTTTAGTCAAAAGCGTGTGTTATATAATCTTTCAAGGACATTAAAGAAGAAAAAAAAAATAACAGCTCCAAATCACATAGGAGTTTTCACATGTCTTTGAACTTTCAAACAAATACAACTGCCCTGAGTCACTGTAGAGTACGTAACACTTCTACTACAGTGTATTTGCCACTACTTTGAATTTGCATTTTAGTTTCTTGAAAATGCTGCTTTGTCCCTGAAGTGGAGGTACAGGCTGTAGAACTGACATAACCATTGATTTCACTTCCTGGTCAGATTCAAAACCAGCTTTACACACGCCCTTAAAGTATCTTTCAGAAAACAAACAGCAAAACATAAAGAGCCTGTGGGAGTTGCCACACTGAAGACTTGAGGGAAATTAGCTTGGGTGTGCAGAACTTCAGATGATCTGACAGGCTTCATGGAAGCTTCACACAGAGCTTTGTAGGAAGCACTACACCTTGGCTTTGAGACCAAATTTGCAGTGAGGACAGGATAGATTCAATTTCCATGTGCAGCCCTTGCTGAGGCCCCATGAGAGAACTATGCAGGGGGAAGAGTCTTGAGTCAAGCCACACTTGCTCTCTCTAGCCTACACACTTGATTTCAGATCGGTATGAGGCTCTGCTCACTTTACACAGGATGTTTCCAAGTTCTGATCTTCATAACCCAATCTTATAAGTACAGTCATGTGACACATTGCAGGAACTGAGGGGACAATAGCTCAAGGGAGACCAGAGTGGACCAGCAGCTGGGAGCTGAGAAGAAGGCTGCGGTTTGACCATTGGTATTTGACTGACTGCTTTCAAAGTTACTGGGAGAACATCTGGAGAAATGGCTCACCAGTCATGCATACAGGAGGGAGGTCTGATCTCAGCTCTCATGTAACAAGCCAGGCACTCTGTAAACTCCTGTAATTCTAGACCCAAGGAATCTGATACCCTTTTCTGGACCCTGTGCTTACACAGTTGAGTGTCTCAGTACATGTACAAACACACACACACACACACACACACACACACACACTGCATGCACACATACACAAGCATGCAAACATGCACACATGCATGTGTGCATGCCTGCTCCAGCATGTATGCTTGTGTGTGCGCACACACACACACACACATGCACACAGGTACACATGCACAGAGAAATAGAGAGAAATAAAAGGAAAATTTTTAATTAAAGAAAATATGTCTTCAGGGACTGGCATGATGGTTCGTTTAAAGTGCTTACCAAACAAGCACAAAGACCTAAGTTCAACTCCCAGGACCCACATAAAAAAGCCAGACACACTGGCATGTATTTGTAATTCCTGTGATAGAGGCAAGCAGATCACCGGGGTAGGGAGGCCAGCCAGCTTGGCTTACTTGGCACATTCCAGACCATTGAGACCCTGTCTCAACAAACAAAGTAGGCAGTGCCTGAGAACCAACACCCAGAATTATGTGCTAGCCCCCACATGTACATGTACACAGGCTCATGCTTACACATGCACAGTTGCACACTTTCACACCCCCAACTGACACATTTGTTCTACACAGGTGCTCAAGATTTCAGAGAGAGCATGCTTAAAAAAAAAAAAAAAAAAAAAAAAAAAAAAAAAGTACTTATTTCTTTCCCTAAGAACTGACTTGGAATTTCCAGCTATCACATCCCCATTTAATTGCTATGAAATATGATTGGCCATAGCTAGACATCGTCAGTCTTCCTGCATGGGTTATTATGGAGCCCTGCGTTGTCCATCTGCCATGTTTGAGGTTTAGCAAACAGATTTTTTTAACAGCAGAACATATTAGACCTGCTGCAATTTCTCAGTAGTTTGGCAACAGCAGTTTTCATCACTTGAATATACGGGGGAGGGTGCCAACACCATTCTTATCTACCAGATGGTAAAACCGAGGCTTGAGGAGGTAACTTGCCCAGGCTATAGGTGGTGTCAAGGTAAGAGGCAGACCCCGAGGGCACTGGAAAGCCCCTGCTCTCATCTGCTTCTATATAACTCTAAGACTGGACATTTTTTCCTCTCACCATCGATGGTGTAGAACCAGCTTCTGTTTTGTAAGGCCAACACTTTACAGGAGTTAAACACACTCCTCAGTCCTTCCTCCTGTTCTCTAGGGAGGGTTCTTGAGCCTCAGTTTCCTCAGAGGTAAAGTGAGAAATGATGAGACGGGATACTCATTTCTGCCCGATTGCTGTAAGGGGATTGGTCAGGACACCCTTGGGACACAGCCAGCTCTTTCTGAGGGACAACAAGCATTAGCCTAAAGCCCCTGGCACCTGTGCTCACACTACTTAAGCAATGGAGGTGAGCAGAGGGCACTCCAGAGGGCTGGTCACTAGGTTCTGGACAGGCACAGAAGGCACCTGAATTTCACATGGGCATAGGGCCTGGGATGTTCAGTCTGTGGCTCCGGGGACATTGAGCCTTCTCTTTATCATCTTTACTCGGCTGCCATCTGGAGTACAGTGGTTTCAGACTAATAGCTCATTTTTCTTAATTGTGCTTGGTGGCCTGTTGTTGAATTAGAGTTCATTGTCTGTTATCTTTCTTTTTATCCTTTGTTCTTAGTTTACTTCAAGCATGTGTGTGTGTGTGTGTGTGTGTGTGTGTGTGTGTGTGTGTGTGTATGTGTGACTGGGGGGGGGTCTGTCTGTATGTATGTGTCTGTGCACATGTCTGTACGTATCTCTGTGTAGAATTTAAGTGCTTGAGACATCAGATATAGAGCTGGTGGTTAATGCAAAGATTCATGGCTGGTCAGGGTCCTGAAAAAAAAAAGATTGCCAAGTGTGCTTAGCCTTAAATAGGACAATTCTATTACTCCCTCTGTGGCTCAGAGAACACGGAGGGAGAGAAGGAGCGAGGGAGGAAGGGAGAGAGGGAGAGAAAAATGCAAGATCAGAGTGATAGGGGCAATGTCAGCCCTGGCTAGGGAAGCTGACAGCAATCTAGAGCTGCTGAGAGGAATCACTGTTCTCAGTGACGATTCCATAGGTGAACTACCCATGCTCCTGTGGGAATCTCTGCACCCATGCCCTTGTGAGCACTGAAACCCAGTGGGTCATAAGCCAAGAACACAATCAAAACAGAAAGGCATGATTGTGTGTGTGTGTGTGTGTGTGTGTGTGTGTGTGTTGGAGGTGGAGGTATGTATTAGTTGCTTTTGTTGCTGTGATAAAACACCGTGATCAAGGTATCTTATAGAAGGAAGAGTTTATCTTAGATTATGGTCCCAGAGGAAGAAGAGTTCATTGTGGTAAGGAAGCTCGGCTGGCATGATGTTGGGAGCAGGAAGCTGGGAGCTCACGGGAGCTCACACTACCTTTGGTAGTAAGCGGAGGGCAGAGGGGGTGAGCTGGAAATGGCTTTAAGGCTTTCAGTCTCAAGGTGGGGTCCCAATAATGGCTTCTCTCCAAAAGTCTCCACTTCCTAAACCTACTCAGAAGCACCACCTGCTGGGGACCTAGTGTGTAAATGCCTGGGACTGTGGTAGACATTTGGCATTCTAAGAACTACAGGGGAGACAGAGGAGGATAAAAGAGGGTGGGGTATGAATGTGACAAAATTCCATCATGTACATGTTTGAAACTGTTGAATGGTCATCTCATGATAACCCTGGAAAATAAACTAGATATTTCAGGGGAAACAGTGCCAAGTATCTGTGTAAGGACAACAAGCTGAGTGTGTTACAGTTCTACCCAGTTCCCAGTGATGTCAGCTCATATGACATCAGTTCACATTGATGTCAGGGAGGAGTGAGGCAGGGCATGGTGGTACACACCTTTCATCCCAATGCTTGAGAGACAGACAGGTCTCTGCGAGTTTGAGAGAAGCCTGGTCTACATAGTGAGTTCTAGGCTAGCCAAGGCTACATAGTAAGACCCAGTCTCAATAAATAAATAAAGTCAAATTTTTATAAATTCATGCTTATCTGGCTTGTGATTTCTACACGCTTGTGTTATGATTCACAACAACCAGCTATATCTCACAAACAGTGTAACTGATTATAAAATCTGATTTTACAACAAGGCTGGAGAATAAGACCTTGTCTGCCATGCCCCGTTTCCTTTTTTTTTGAAGAAAGATTTTTCTTTTGCTATATAAAATAAAATTTAAAAAATTAATCAAGACACATATTTGCCACATGAAAGAAAATAGCGTTGGTATTTTTAAGTTTTTCCATTTATAGTTTCTCATATTTTTGCTATAACATTTTTTTAAAAAAATCACATTTTATTTTATGTACAGCAATGTAATTTTTATGTTGAATAATATTATGTCTTAGTTAGGACTTTATTGCTGTGAAGAAAGGCCATGACCAAAGCAACTCTTATAAAGGAAAACATTTAGTTAGGGCTGGCTTACAATTTCAGAGGTTTAGTCTGTTACCATCATGGTCTGAAACATGGCTGCATCCAGGCAGACATGGTGCTGGAGAAGCAGCTGAGAGTTCTACATCTTGATCCACAGGCAGCAGAAGGGGACATACTGGTGTCATACTGTGTGTAGCTTGAGCAAGGAGACCTCAAAACCCACCCCCCACAGTGACATACTTCCTCTAACAAGGCCACACCTCCTGTGAGCTAAGCATTCAACCTCATAGCCTATGGGGACCATTCTTATTCAAACCACCGCACACCGTAATAGAACAATCTGATACAGTTTAAAACAGAACCAAATGGAAAACTGTCAGGTTTCAGGCCCCTCCCAGTTGTTTCTTTAACAGGAATTTGCTGTGGCCTGTATGATAAATATGTATTTAAAAGAGGATCTACAACTCATTAGCTGTTTACAGGAGCCCCTAAGCGGTTTGTGTTTTACTGGTTTAACTGGAGTGGTAATTACAAAAGCTGTGTGTAGGATTCTGACTAACCTCTTCCCTGAGCATCTTACTGTCACATAAATTTAAGGACGTAGCAGCCTGGGCCATCATCTAAAGGGAAGTAGCACAAGTCCAGCAGACACCTGGGATGGCAGCAGCTTAGCGTTGATGGTGTAGAGACTGCTTAGGAGCTGAGGACACAGTTGTTGGAAGAGTGTCCGCCTAGCACGCACAAAGCCATGGGTTCAAACTGTCGGTAAAACCAAGGGTGGCCCTTCCCCCCCCTGCAATCCCTGAGCTCAAGAAGTGGGGACAGGAATCACCCAAAGTGTAAAGTTTCCCACAGCTATATAGTGAGTCTGAGTCTGGCCTGGGCTATATGAGACTCTGACTCAGAAATAAAAAGGGACGAATAAACGAATAGACTGTTTAGGAAGAAAACCAACGGAAAGGAATGCTGTTGCGCAAGGAGCGTGCACACATCAACATGGCCACCTTCTCTACGAGAGTTCCAAGTGATGTATTCCATGCACAAACTTCTAGAGCAGTTTAATTCTCTGTCAACAGCAGGAGAGTCAGTGTTAACATCCTCTTGTGTTTTTAACCTTTGCTGGCCGGCATGTGGCTCTCTTGAGACAGACCAGGAAGAGTTTTGAAGCCAGCTGGAGCTGCGAGGAATCAAAAAGCCCATAACTCTAATCCCTTCCTGCTGCTTCCAAGCTGTGTAGCCTGTGACAAGTCCCACGCCGTCTATGAACTCAATTCTTAAAACAAAAAGAGTTGCCTCCCTCAAAGGATGGAAGGAGATGATGTCCATGGAGCATCAGGAATCATGCAGGTACTCAGGTGGAGCTGGCCTCTCAACCATCTTCCATGCCAGCTAGATACAGTGTGCTGCTTAGTTGTCCTGAGTGCACCCAACAAGCTGTTTGGCATGAGCTACCCATCCACTCAGCAAAACACTGAAAACCTTTTTCCTGGCATCCTGGAAAACATAAAGGAAAGAAAGTAAAAATCTACCCAAGGACTGGCCAGCTATGTTATTTTAGCTTCCCCAGGCTCTGGGTTTCTCATCTTTGAGGGTGGGAGTTGAACTGAATAGTAGTTTGTAGGCATCAGAGAGGATGCTGGGAAAGAAGGGAGAGAGAAGGAAGCAATGCCAGAGTCATGTTAGGCTTTGTGCTCAGGAATAGAAAGGCAATGAGCTCCAGGCTGCAGAGGCAGTTCAGTGAGAAAAGCTGTTATCACACAAGAGTGGAGACCAAAGTTCAGATCCCCAACCCCATATAGCCACTCAAATCCGGTCCTAGTGCTTAGGAGGCCAAAGCAGGGGATCCCAGGATCAAGCTGACTATCCAGACTGGTATCTGCCAGCTCAGTTCAACTCAAGGCTGACCCTGCCCAGCAAGTAGAGAAAAGTCTTGGAAATACCCAGTGTTGACTTCTGGCTTCTACACATGTGCATGTGCTTCTATTCACACATGAATATATGTGGACACATGTACACATGTGTTACACACACAGGCAAAAAAAGTACATCCATATGAAACCATATGAAACTACTCTTTACATGAAATTTCATGATCTAAGACAAAGGGAAGAACATCTAAATTCACTTTTTATCTTAGTTAGGGTTTTCATTGCTATGCACAGACACTATGGCCAAGAACTGTCCTTATAAAGACAACACTTAATTGGGGCTGGTTGACAGGTTCAGAGATTCAGTCCATTATCATCAAGGTGGAATGTGGCAGCATCCAGGCAGGGATGGTACAGGAGGAGCTGAGAGTTCTACATCTTCATATATAGGCTGCTAGCAGAATACTAGCTTCCAGGCAGCTAGGATGAGGGTCTTATAACCCACACCCACAGTGACACACCTACTCCAACAAGGCCACACCTTTTAATCATGCCATTCACTGAGCAGAGCACATACAAACCATCACATTCCACTCCCTTGTCCCCATAGGCATGTCTAAACATATGAGTCTGTGAAGGCCATACCTAAACATAGCATAATAAAAAAAAAAACAAAAACATTTAGTCCAACTCTCGTGTCCCCATAGTCTATAGCAGTCTCAACAATGTTAAAAGTCCTAAGTTCAAAGTCTTCTGAAGTTCATCCAATCACTTAAACTGTAATTCCCAAAGCAAGACAGGAAACCAACTGGGAAAACTCTAAACTCTGCATCTCCATGGCTGTTGTCAAAGCAATCTTCAGATCTCCAACTCCTTTTTCATCTTTGTTGACAGCAACAAACTTCTTTCTCCTGGGCTGGTTCTACACCCTGTTAGCAGCTTTCCTGAGCACATATCCCATGGCTATGGCATCTTGAAAATCTTGGGGTCTCCAAGGCAACTTCAGTGTTACAGCTTGTTGCCATGTCTGGGATCCACACATGATCTTCTGGGCTCCTCCAAAGGGCTGGCATCACTTCTCAAGCTCTGGTTGATCCACTTCACTGCTGCTGTTCTTAGTGATCAACCATGGTACTGGCATCTCCAATACACTGGGGTTTTCCTCTGCAACTTGGCTTCACCAATAGCCTCTCATAGGCTCTCTTCATGGTGCCAAGCCTCAACTCCGTTGCATGACCCTTTCAGTCCTTTGCTGCAAACTACAACTGAGGTTTCACCAATGGCTTTCCACGGCCTCTCACAGTGACAAGTCTCAGCTGCTCTGCATGACCCCTTCATCCCTTCAAAACAAGTACCACCTAGGTGACTCTGACACATTACTAAGTCCAGCTACAGCACAAGGCACAACCTTGGCTGTCTCTGAAACGCAGCTTCTTTGTGTTCTCAGAGAACACTAAGATTTCACCTCAATGATGCTGCTCTCTTAAGCACCACTCATTTCTTAGCTCCAGCTACCCGGCATCAATTGTCCCAGTAGTTCCTTCTATTTTTCACTCTAAAGCCAGAGCCACATGGTGGAAGCTGCCGAGTTCTGCTGCTTGCAGGACCTGGAACATGCCCCCCTTATTCTATTACATTGTCACTAGCTTTAGCTGTCCTAGATCTTGAACTCAGAGATCTGCATGCCTGTCTCCTGGGACTAAAGGTGTGTACCACCACGTCTGGATTTAAGCTTTTCTTCACCTAGACCTTGCTCTGTCCCAGGCTGGCCTTGAACTCACAGATCTGCTTGGCTTTATCTCCTGGGATTAAAGGTGTGTGTCACCATGCCTGGATCTAAATTTAGTTGGGTAGGATCTTGCCACGAAGTCCCACTCCTTTTATCTGTTGTCTCCTAGAACACAGGATTCAGCGCCATTTCATTTCCTGGTATACCTTTAATACTCGAACCATATATTTTATATTTTTCCTTTCTCAGCTTGCTACACTTGTTTAAAATGCTCTTCATGAGACTTAACCAGAGAACAAAGTCTACAATAGGTGTTTCTGAGACTTCCTTTGTCAATGCAATTAATCTGAGTCTCTTCACCTTAGCCTCAGGCAGACTCTTCAGACAAGGCAAAAAGTAATCACATTCTTCCAAACAAAAGCATGGTCAGGCATATCACAGCAATACCCTACTCCTTGGTACCAACTTCTGTCTCAGTTAGGGTTTTCATTGTTGTGCACAGACACCATGACCAAAAACTCTTCTTATAAAGATAATATCTAATTGGGGTTGGCTTACAGGTTCAGATTTTCAGTCCATTATCATCACAGCAGGAGCATGGCAGCATCCAGGCAGACATGGTGCAGGAGGAGCTGAGAGTTCTACATCTTCATCTGAAGGCTGCTAGCAGAATACTGGCTTCCAGGCAGCTAGGATGAGGGTCTTATAACCCATAACCACAGTGACACACCTACTCCAACAAGGCTACGTCTATTCCAAAGAGGTCACACCTACTTCAAGACCACACCTACTCCAACAAGGCCACACCTACTCTAACAAGGCCACACCTTCTAATTGTGCCACTCCCTGGGCAGAGAATATACAAACTATCACACTTTTCTAAAGGGAACAAGGGACAAGTCTTTATGGAACCAACACAGCATTCGAGACAACAGCAGGTAAGTGGTTGGTGGTCGATGGTGGAGGGGAACCTGACAAGTAATGAAAAGCCCGCATATTCACAGGTGTTAATCATGATGGTAGACTCAGCCTCCATGGGGGGACTGTTCCTGTCAGGAGTACAACCTCCATGGTTGCAAATGCCCAAACACTGTCATTCCCTTGCTAGAAAAATATACGAAAAGATGTCAAAATAACCTGCATAGCAAATTGACCCTTCATCCATAATAAGCCTCTTCAGATAAGGTTTAATTTAGAAAATAATGATCACCAGAGGCTTGGACCTTGACAGTAGTGAGGAAGAGAAGTATCTCTCAAAACAAAGAAATAATCACCCTACAGATTAATGAGCGGCTGTAGCAGAGAAATCAGAAGTCGAGCTGGCCAGGAAGCACGAAGGATACTGAATTGAACATTTGTTCTTCAACATTGGCGCTGACAATTAGCCTGGTAACGCTTTGAAGTGATCCCCACCGTGGGCTGAGTCCCTGGTTTGGTTTCTGGGTGGCTTCAATGAGTGGCACAGGATGCAGGTGGCAGAGGAAGGTGGCCAGCTTAAGATCACTCTTAATTCCAGGCTGTGACACAGTGGCTTTTCTGTCGTCAGGATGAAAAGCTTTCATGGCAAGGTGCCCTCAGTCCATCCTCAGAGCATGGTAAGGGGAGGAGGGAACATAGGAAGCAGGGAGGAGGGAGAAGTTCATGAAGGAAGAAGAGGAAACTGGAAAGGATGAGGTAGGGAAGGGGTGTGGGGAACAGGGCGCTTCTGGAGACTTCTGGCATCAAATTCCATCTTTTTTTCTAGAAGCAGACATTACTTCCTGTATATTATAAAGACAATGCCAGCATTGGGTCAATATATGGATTTTTATCCATCATGTGGTTGATTGGGCACACGATAATGTCACAGAAAGTGGATTAGAGGGGTGCAAATGACACATTGACTAGTGAGTTTCCGGGTCCATCTTTCTCCCATTTCAAGCACAACTCGGTTTCTAAACCATAATTACCCAGAAAAAAAAAACAGGAAGCAGGAAGCATGAAGTGTGAGGCACAGCCCCAGGGGCCTGGCTAAGCAGCCAGCAGCCCTCAAGGCAAGCCCTGTGCCCTGGATAGTCCTGACTCAGTCCCAGGAAGTTCCTCAGTAGATTGTGGGGAGCTGACTGTCAGCTTTTCTTCCCCCATGTTGGGAGAGTTGCTTGTCCAGGAGGAAGGAGACATACCCAGAGCCACGGCCAGAACTTCCACATACCGAGGAGGTATCTGGTTGTGGAAAGTGAACCATCAGCATTTGTCTCCCTACCCGACCCCATGTTTTTCAAAGCTTTATACTGAAGTTAGAACGTTTGAACTCACGAAGAGAGGACATCATGTAAGAATTCAAATGGAGGCTTAGAAGACATGGGGTGCTGGGAAGAGAAATCCACCCCCACCCCCGGGGACAAGCAACTTCTTTTATTAATTTTTTTGTTATATTATTTTTTAAAATTTTCTGGATATTTTATTTATTTACATTTCAAATGTTATCCCCTTTCCCAGTTTCCCCTCTGGAAACCCCCTATCCCATCCTCCCTCCCCCTGCTTCTATGAGGGTGCTCCCCCAATGCCCCACCCACTGCAGCCTCCTTACCCTGGCATTCCCCTATACTGGGGCATTGAGCCTTCCCAGGACCAAGGGCTTCTCCTCCCATTGAT
The DNA here is from genome assembly GCF_011762505.2 of Arvicanthis niloticus. Taxonomy (NCBI): domain Eukaryota; kingdom Metazoa; phylum Chordata; class Mammalia; order Rodentia; family Muridae; genus Arvicanthis; species Arvicanthis niloticus. The sequence goes on from NC_133436.1 coordinate 4,841,618, forward strand.
GTCCAACAAGGCCATCCTCTGCTATATATGCGGCTGGAGCCATGGGTCCCTCCGTGTGTACCCTCCATGTGTACTCTTTGGTTGGTGGTTTAGTTCCTAGGAGTTTGGGTGGGGGAGTCTGGTTGGTTGATATTGTTGTTCTTCCTATGGGTTGCAAACCCCTTCAGCTCCTTCAGTCATTTCTCTAACTCCTCTACTGGGGACCCAATGTTCAGTCCAGTGGTTGGCTGTGAGCATCTGCCTCTGTATTTGCCAGGCTCTGGCAGAGCCTCTCAGGAGACAGCTATATCAGGTTCTTGTCAGCAAGCACTTCTTGGCATTCACAATAGTGTCTGGGTTTGGTGTCTGTATATGGGATGGATCCTCAGGTGGGGCTTTCCTTTAGTCTCTGCTCCACACTTTGTCTCTATATTTCCTCCTGTGAGTATTTTGTTTCCCCTTCTAAGAAGAACCGAAGCATCCACACTTGGGTTCTCCTTTTTCTTGAGTTTCATGTGGTCTGTGAATTGTATCTTGGGTGTTCCAAACTTTTAGGCTAATATCCACTTATCAATGAGAGCATATCATGTGTGTTCTTTTGTGACTGGGTTACCTCACTCAGGATGATATTTTCTAATTCCATCCATTTGCCTAAGAATTTCTCAACTTCATTATTTTTAATAGCTGAGTAGTACTCCATTGTGTAAACACACCACATTTTCTGTATCCATTCCTCTGTTGAAGGACATCTGGGTTCTTTCCAGCTTCTGGCTATTATAAACAAGGCTGCTATGAACATAGTGGAGCATGTGTCGTTGTTATATGTTAGAGCATCTTTTGGGTATATGCACAGGAGTGGTATAGCTGGGTCCTCAGGTAGTACTATGTCCAGTTTTCTGAGGAACCACCAGACTGATTTCCATGGTAGTTGTACCAACTTACAATCCCACTAACAATGAAGGAGTGTTCCTCTTTCTCCACATCCTCACCAGCATCTGCTGTCACCTGAGTTTTTGATCTTAGCCTTTTAAATTGGTATGAGGTAGAATCTTAGGGTTTTTTTAATTTACAATTCCCTGATGACTAAGGATGTTGAACATTTCTTTAAGTGCCTCTCAGCCATTCAGTATTCCTCAGTTGAGAATTCTTTGTTTAGCTCTGTGCCCCATTTTTTAATAGGGTTATTAGGTTCTCTGGAGTCTAGCTTCTTGAGATTTTTAAAGGTTTCTTTTTATCTGTATGAGTGTTTGCCTGCATATATGCATGTGCACCTTGTGTGTACAGTACCTGAGAAGGCCAGAAGAGGGCATCAGATCCCCTAGACTAGAGTTAGAGGCAGTTGTAAGAAGCCATGTGGGAGGTGGGAATCAAATCTGCATCCTCTGCAGAAACTTGGAACTCTGCAAGAGTAGTCTGTGCTCTAACTGATGAGCCATTTCTCCAGCCCCTATTTAGATATTTTAATTTTATTTGTTGGTGGTTTTGAGACAGGGTGTCTCTATGTAGTTCTTGTGGTCCTGAAGCTCACTGTGTAGATCAGGTTAGGTTTGAACTCACAGAGAACCTCCTGCCTCTGCTTTCTGAGTGCTGGGCAAGGCCTGTGCCACCATGGCTGCCATTGGATGTTTATTAATTGAAAAACTAAGCTGGAAAATAAAAGGCTTAATTTAATATTTTTAATTTCAAGCAAAAGTCTAGATGATTTTCCTCCCATGCTGGTACTCACAACAGATTTGATTAGGAAGATGCAGTCAAGGAAGAAGAGATGAATGGGTGCTTTGATTATTTATTTATTATTTTTATGGATTTGTGGATTTTTTGAGAGCCTCAGGCTTACAAATTTCTTAGAATTTACTTAAAACTGAATGTACCATATTTTCATGGGAGGGGGGAAGAACCCCTCATACTGTTAAGTGATCAATTCTCTTTATGACATCCTTCTAATAAATATATGAATATGGTTTATAAGTAGGCAAGGTAATTCTAGACATCACATGACAAAATAAATGGAAAATTGTCATACCAGGTGTTAAGATGTATCAATTAGAAGGCTGTCATAGCTAAAGCAGGATTATGGAGGTGGAAGATTCACATTTATCCTGTAAAGCAGAAGAGAGCCCCACACAGAGCCAAAGCACGAGGTGCGTGTACACCCACCCCACACTGCACCATGCTAAGGAGATTGGTGGCATCTAAATAAAATGATTGATACCTTATCCTGCAGCCCAGGAACGATTCCAGACAAATTAATTTAAGTGAAAAAACACTGGAAAAAATAAACCTGTGAGAATCCACTTAGACACACCAGAGATGGTCTTTCTAACTGTTCATGGCAGGTCCTAATAATCGGGCTAGAAGAAATAAAACTAAAAACCCAAGGACAAGCTAGGGGCTGGGATATATGTGGGCAGTATTCCCAGTGTCTTGCTGCTATGGTGGAGTGCCCTGACAAAATCAGCTGAAGGATAAGACTGAGTGTGGCTTACAGATCTGAGGGTGTAGTTCATCACATCTGCAGGAGCCTGAGGCAGCTGGTATCCTTGTCTCCATAATCAGGAAGCAGAGAGAGAGAAAGCTAGGATCGCTTTTTCCTTTACCGGAGTCCATGCATTAGCGCCTCCTGCAGTTAGAATGGTTCTTCCTACTTCACTTAGCCTAGTCTCTATGACCCTCACAGGCATGCCCAGGGGCTTCTAGGTCTCACCCAGGTGACAGTATTGATCACCATACACAGCTCCCATAAAGTACCAAGGAAAAGAAAGAAGGAAGATGGTGAGAATGAGTGTGGGCAGCGGGTGCTAAGAAACTTACAGGTATGTCCCTGTAAGTTGGAGAGCAACTCCCCAGTATCTATCCAACCTGGAAGGTCTTCACATGTGTTCCCACAGCCTGCTGCCTGCCACTCCTGCAGCACCGAGAGAAGCACGCCAATGCTTTTCAACCTGGAGCTAGTTACACGGGTTGGTTCCTGCCATACAAAAGTCATCCTTAACCCATTGCTGCAGTTACAAAGTATCTCAAAGACACTCGTGTATCTCCCAAGAGATACATGAGCTATCATGTGTTGGGACAGGTAGGATGGTACACTCATGTCTGTCTGTATACCCACAGAAGTCTGAAAGGAAACAAGGAAACTGGCCTTGGTGGTTAGTGGTTTGGGGAGAGAGTAAGTAAAGGTGAATAGGGAAGATTGGGAGAAAAAAGAACATTTGTGTATGAGATATAGAATTAGAAAAGTTTGAACAATGTTAATGAATACATTTCCCCATACTGAGTATTCTAAACAGTTTATTTTTAATTAGGTGTATGTGTGGGTATGTGCGGATAAATGAAGTACCCATTGAGCATCCGAATCCCCTGGGAACAGGACTGTCAGGTGGTTGTAAGCCACCTAACATGGAACTTGTGTCCCCTGCAAACTAGTACCTGCTTTTAACTGCTGAATCAGTTAACTGGTTAACTAAACACTCCTTAACTAAACACCTTCTGTTTGTTTCTTCTTTTTTTTTTTTTTTCTTCAAGATGAGTTCTCACTACACAGCTGCAGCTATCCTGGAACTCAGTATGTAGACCAGTCTGACCTTGAACTCACAAAGATCTGCTTGCCTCTGCCTCCCAATCGCTGTACTTAAAGGCATGCACCACTGTGGCCAGTTTAAACATTTTTTGAAAATAGGATTTTAGTGAGAGAAAACTATTTCTGGGTGCTCTATTCTCCCAGAAGGCCCAAGTCTTTTTCTTATCAATATCTGATAATAATTTGTTTAATGTATCAAATACTTTTTTTCTTCCTTTTTTGTCAATAGTACCCACTGATACTGTGTTTCCCCATTGCCTTACTTATCTCATGATGCTAGGAAGACAGGCTGTATCCACTGTGGGATTTCTTGAGAATGCTAGCATATCTGATGTGTCTAGAAAGGGCTCCTGTGCCATTCAGGAACACTGCCCAGAGAAAACGAAGTGGAAAGTGTTTCTGTGCCACACGTCAGAGGCAGACGAATACTTGCTGGGAAGTATGCTCCCCACAGGCAACCAACACCCATCTTTAGCTGCTTCTGTGAAGTCCTGTCCTGAGGCATGCTGCTCCAGAGGCCAGACCTGACAGTGTAACTGAGGTCTGTTCTCCCGACTCCTCGCAGAACAGCCGTCTGCTCTCCTGTCCTGTTTTGTTTCTGGCAACATCCTGCCTGCCCAACTCTCTCTGCAGTCACTGAACATGGAGCCAGTTGCTTCTGCTCTAAAGAGCTGTTTGACGGTCATTATCCACGTTATTGGTCAGTGAGCAGCTTCAAGCCTTTATAAGGAAAACTAGGCATCCCGCTTCTCTCGGTGTTGTGTTTAAGGCAAAGAGAGCATTTCTGGTGGTTGGGTTTTGGAGTGCCGTGCGCAAAGAGAAGCTTGTTTGGCAGGTGTGGAGAACAGGATCGTTTGGGAGACCCAACTTCCCAGAGGCAACTGTTTTGTTTTACAGGTCATTTGAGTGTGTTAAATTAAGCAGTGCAGAGCTGCTAACTTATAATTATTATTTTACAATGTGGTAGGAGCCAGGACCCGATTACAGTGAAACAGTAATTGCCACCAGGCGAGAGTCTTTCAAAGTGCTGTTTCATGGGGATTCAGCCCACTGTCAGCAAAGCACAAAGACTGGGACTCGGATTCTCCATCTCACAGATCTTACAGGCTGCCATGCCAGCTCCTCCTGTTCTCTGTGAAGGGAGAACACAAATGCATGTAGTAAAAAAGTGTCTCCTACTCCTTCTACTTGGCCCTGCTGTGAGCACGTCAAGGCTGGGGGTGCACAGGGAGAGGAGGGAATGCCGATGCCTTTCTGCTTCTAAGATGCAATACCTCAGATAAATGAGGACATTTGGAGACACAGGGATTCCAACTGCTTCTGTCTCTTCAGACCTAGAGTCCTTAACATTAACAAAAATGGCCCCATTATCTCCAGTGACAATTTAGTGTTAACATATCCCTCTCTTAATTGATGGAACACACACACATAAGTACATACATACATACATGTAAAAACACACATATACACATGCATGCACATACATAGACACATATGCACACACCTACAAATAGATACATACACACATGCATACATACACACATATTCACAGACATATCTACATATGTATACAAACACATTTATATACACAGCTATACATACATACATACATATACACATATTTATATGTACAAACATACCCAAACATATACTCATACACATACACACAGGCAGACAAGCACACACATATACACGTACACACAGAGATATGCACATATGCACCTACATACACATAAACCCATATACACAAGTGGACACATACCTAAACACAAATGTACACACATACATATGTGACATGTATACTTTTTTCTTTATGTATATGAGCGTTTTGCCTGACTGTTTATCTATGTGCCGCATGTATGATGTGCTTGTGGAGGACAAAAGAGAGCATCAGATCTCCTGGAGCTGGTGGTCCAGATGGTTGTGAGCTGCCATGTAGGTGCTAGAAACAAACCCAGATCCTCTGCGAGAGCAGCCAGGGTTCTTAACCTCTGAATCATCTCTCCAGCAACTACTTGATTTTCTTTTCTTTCCTTCTTCCCCTGCCTCTCCACTCTTTTTTAGAGATGGGTCTGATTATGTAGACCAGGCTGGTCTTGAACTCACAGAGATGTGCCTGCCCTTTGCCTCCTGAGTGCTGGGTTCAAGTGTATGTATGCCTCAGTGTCTGGCGCTCATGCATTCTTCACCTATATTGTTTGAGTGGATTGGTTTTATCCCAGTTTTACAGTTAGGAATATAAAGTTTGAAAGTATTAAACAATTTTGCTCACTTGTAAGATAGCTCCGTACATAAAGGGTCTTGTTGTGCAGACCCGGTGACCTGAGTTCAACTCCCAGAATCCACATGGTGGAAGGAGGGAACCAACTTCTGCAAGTTGCCTGTGACCTTCACACATGTGCTGTGGTACACGAACATATCATCATCATCATCATCATCATCATCATCATCATCACCATCACCATCACCATCACCATCACCACCACTATCAACAATGTTTTAAAAGAAATGATTGATCAACTTATCTAAATCACAAAGGACACATCCAGTAAGACTGCACTGCATGCTCCAGACGCACAGGCCTGGCTTTCCAATACAGTTCCGCAAGACTCCAGCCAGGCATCTAAACACAAATTATTTGCACTGATGCCTGAACAATGAGCAAAATCCACACAACGCAGATTTGACTGAATTTTAAAAGAAAAGGATTGTTTCTAATGGCATCCAGTGCACAGGGGCTTAATCTGGTTTCTGTGATGAGAAAGACAAATACAGAAATCTAACTGTGTGAGACCTGTGCTGACTACTGCAGATTCTTGCCACCAATGGCCACATATGCAGCTATGGCTTGCTTTTTAACTCCATCTTTTACATAGAACTGAAAAACTGTTATTCTAACCCCGTAGACAGCACTCAATACTGGGAGATTCCCTGCTGTGTCATTTCTGGAGAGTGTCCCTCAGAAGACCTTCCCAGGCAGCCGAATGTCCTTTAATTATCATTTACAAGGATGTAAACGTGCAGCTCGTCCAGTTACAGAATTCTCCAGGCACGTCTCCCGCTAACATCCAAAAACCACAAGGCTTTATATTAGCATGGTAGTAATTTTCTTTCTTTTGCTGTGAGAAAACAAACAAAGGCAGCATCCAGAAGAATGGTTACAATTCTGCTTTGGTTAGAATAAAGAAGAATAGTTTCAATTCCAGAGAGAGACTAGCAGCAGCAGGCAGGGTAGGCATGGCAGCAGAAAGAAGAGGCTGGCTCGACAGGGGTTCATCTGCTCAGGTCAGGCTACAAATCCTCAAATCCCACCTCCATGACCCACCTCTTCCAGCAAGGCTCGCTCTCATAAGGATTCCGCAACAGCGCCAAGAACTGGGGACCAAGTATTTGAACACACGGGCCATTTCATGTTGAAACTACAAATGCCTTGAAAGGCAGTACAAGATCAGCACACAGTCACCAACATCAAGTTCCTAATACATGCATGGAATACCCAGGTCTTCCAGTGCCCACGGAGCAGAGACCAAGGACTTGTAGCTAGCTGCTCATGTGATCATGTGATCACACTATCAGGAAGGGTCTTTCTCTCCTTCAACATGGATATTCATTGGTATGGCTCCAGGGAAACAAGCCTTCAGAGACAGCTGGGAACTTTTGGCTTCTGACTGTACTTGTTACAACTGCCCAGTAGCATTGTTAGGACCTGGTTAGTCTGTTTTTTGGTTGTTGTGTTTTTGTGGCTTCAGGGATGAGATCCATGTCTTTGTGTATGCTAGACAAGCCCTCTGCCACTAGGCTGTATCCCGGCTCCAGGGACTTGGTTAACCTTTATATAATTTTAAATATTGTGCACAGACTAAGCATTCTTCTCACTATGGAGTTCTTTTACTTCCTGGAGATTTTGGTCAATTTTAAATATAAAGTCTATTTTTATAGCATCTAAATAAAATTCCAAATCCAGCCCTCCTGGGAGCAGTTGCTTCCTGTGCCTTCGTCCTCATTCCGGTTTAGTTACAAGATTTGTCGTGAGATAGGTGTTCAAACAGGAGGATCGTGTTTGTTTTTGATCCCAAGTGGGCAGTCAACTCTGCGCTTTCCTGGAGTTTCTGACTCTCAAAACAGCCCACTCGAGGCAAGGGTGTGGATTCCTTCCCGTTCCGATGAAGAGATGGAGGCTTAGGAGCTGGGACAAGCCCAGACAACCTGGTAATCGGTGAGTTATAGTGACAGATGCCAAGTCCTCTCCATGACCACGCTGCTAAACTTATGTAGGAAATAGTGTGTCTGTGGAGGCAGAAGATGCTGTCATCTCTCCTGCTGCTACAGACGCAGGAGAGATGACAGCATGAGCTGCCAATGTGAGTGCTGGGAACCGAGCTCAGGTTCTCAGCAAGAGCACCAAGTGCTCTTAATCACGGGGCCACCTCTTCAACCCCCCTTTTCTCTTTTTATGCAGTCAGGACCCCAGTCTATGAAATGATGTCACCACATCTAGGGTGGATCTTCCTACTTCAATTAATCTAGCCTAGGAAACCCCTCACAGGCATTCCCAGAGACTGGGCATGCACAGACATGTAAGAGACATTACAGGTGTTCCAGACCCCACCAAGCTGACAGGCAGAAGAGATCGCTGCATCTCTCCCAAGGAAGGCTCGAATCCTTCAGACCTCTAGTGAATTTCAGTCACGATGGCACCAGCATTTGCCCACAGCATTGCTGTTTGTTTGCAGTGTTTGCTGTCTTAGTTTCTTTTCCTGATGCTGTGAGGAAGCATCCTGACAGAAGCAACTTAAGAGAGGAAGGGTGTGTTTTAGGGCCGCACTTGGCAGTACAGTCTAGGTGGTCACATCACGTCTGTATCTAAGTCAGGAACACAGGGGGTACATCCTAAGTCAGGAACACAGGGGGTACATCCTAAGTCAGGAACACAGGGTAGGGAATCCAAGCTAGGAATCAGCTCAGTTTTCCCATTTGACAGCCCAGGATCCTCACTCAGGGAGTAATCCAGCTTACAGTATAGACGGGGCCCTCCCATGTCAATTAACTTCATCAAGATAGTCCTCATAGGCTTACCCAGAGGGTAAATATTCCCTCACAGGAGTACCTGGTGGCCAGTCTTCTAGGTAATTCCAGATCTTGACAATTTAACACTTCACACTGGGAAGTGACTTGTGGTAGCTGGGTTTTGGAAAGATGCTTCCAGTCTCAGAAACATCGGGAGCTTCCCTTGAGGGTCATAGGTTGGACCGGACTATGTGCCAGGGTGAAGGGAACAGATATGAACCAGCCCATGTAGAAGCCCAGTACCCAGTGGGAAGGAGGGCAAGCGAATGAGTGAATGCATACTCAGGAGAAGTTTTATTTCACACATGGGTCGAAGGGCAGCCGGCAGCTCATGACCTCATACACAGTAGATGATTTTGCACTTTGTGGCTTCTTCTCTCCCAGCACAGGGTCCCATTAGTGCACAGATCATATGTCTGAAAGACCTCCAAGCTTTTTTTATAGTGTTTCTGAGCAGAGAAAGGCTGGACGGAGAATGCCATGTGAGATATTTGATGACAAAGCTGTTGATTGAAACTATCTCTATTGGGCTCTTGTTGTGTTGTGTTGTGTTGTGTTGTGTTGTACTGATTGTGGTGGTTTGAATGAGGAAGATTCTCCCTTCCTCAGTCTAGGCTCCTATGTTTGAAATGCTTGGTCCTCAGTTGGTAGCAGAGTTTGAGGAGATGTAGGAGTCGTGGTCTTTCTGGATGAAGTATGCCATTGAGGGTAGCCTTTCCGGTTTCAAAACCTTGAGCCATTCACCATGCTTTCTCTCTTTGCCCGTGCTTACAGTAAAGAATGTGTGTCCTTAGCTGGTGCACTAGTCACCGTGCCTACCTGTTGCCATGCCTGTCCATCATGATAGTGGTGGGTTCTAACCTCCTGGCACCATTAGCCTAAATAAACCCGTCCTTCTGTAGGTTGCCTTGGCTATAGTGTTTTATCAACAGAGCAACAGAAAAGTAAGTAGTGGGCACTGATGCCAGACGGCAAAGCAAGTGCCTGGAATGACTATCCACTTTCCAATCTCTCCTGGTTGCCGTGTTCGTTCCAGTGTGTGTGTGTGTCTGTGTCTCTGTGTGTGTGCCTGTCTATGTCTGTGTCTGTGTCTGTGCTTGTGTGTGTGTGTGTGTGTGTGTGTGTGTGTTAAGAAGGAGCATGTCCCTATCCACATTTCCAAGTATGGCATTACTGTAGACTCCCAGGAATTCTCTGGGTCAGATGCAATTTTGTCGCCAAAAGGAAGTTTTCTAAAAGTTTAATGTCCATAGTAAATTATTGAAAGTCATCTAGTTAAATTTTAAGCAAGTCCGTGTGTGTAGTTGGGGGAAAATACTCTAAGCACCCAAATTGAAATTATCTTCCCTTTTTAGGTTAGACTTAAGAGTTCTTAACATTTGTTATTATTATTATTATTATTATTATTATTATTATTATTATTATTATTATTTTAAATAAAAGCAAAACCCTGTGTTTGGCTTAGGGGAAAGGCAAAGTTAGTTATATGAGTCTTCTGTAATATGAAGTAGAATTTGATCCTTGTCATGTAAGGGACATTGTCTCAGGTGTTCTGAGTGTAGGAGTCTGTAAGTGTCCCCATTCATCCACGTACCCGAGCTTCCTTATCCTGGAAGGTACCCCTCCACCTGCCTGAGCCACCTTATCCTGGAAGATACCCCTCCACCTGCCCGAGCTGCCAAGCTACTGAGCTCCTTTCATTGGCTGCAGATGTGACGAAGATTGGTTAAGCTTCTGATGACTGGGATCTTTGGGGACCTGCAATCTGGATAATTTAGTTTTTATGTACCATCAACAAAACATTTGACAATAAAGCTGAGTGTTATTGCTCTTTTTAAAAAATGGGTTAACAGTAGGTCTTTCTCCCTGGTAAGGTATGAATTTCATGAGAAAGGCGTTTTATGGCTGCCTATAGATACATGCATACATATGAAATACGGCATGATACTATAGCTTCACTTGGATGGCAGCTTTCCCACCACAAAGGAAGTCATGCTGACCTGTCTCCAGGTAGAGCAGCAGAGCTGATGAAACCAGCAGCGATGGCTCACAGGCTTCCTCTGTGCTTCTATGTTGTTCAAGAATGCTAATTACTGAACAGGAAATCTGACTTCTGGTCAGGGGCCCTTCAGTGACCCAACCCAGACAAAGAATCTGTGAATTTTAATTACTCTTGTGGTGCTGGCTTTATAATATGTTCTTAGTGGCAAAGAGTAGAAAACCAGTTTTACTACCTCTTCATGCTGGGTAGCCTGCCTCGACTTCTTGGCTTCCATGTCTGCAGGAGGCAGTCCAGATACAGCCTCCTGAGGATGCTGAGTCTTGTGTGGACGAGAGCCCCTGAGGAGGCAAACTCGTGGTTCTTCAGAACCTGATGTCTTGGGCTCTTAGGTAGGAGCTCCTGGCTTTTCTGATGGAGACATAGATGAGAACCTTGAGGAAAGCTGCATCTAATATGTGATTCTGAAAACTATCTGTAACCATTTTTATAGCTATGGTCATCTCTCCTACTGTGTACACAGGCTGGGTCTCTTATCAGAGCACATGAGTATGGAATGGTAGTGACATAATGGTGGCTCTAGGAAGCCCCAAAAGTTTATTCTTAAGAGAGTAGTCAGGGGCATTTTTTCTTCAGAAGGTGTTTAGAGTTTATTTCTAGACAACTGTAGTCGGTCTCCACACTAGGTCTGCAGGATTCTTCCCTGTAGGATCTTTTTGCCTGCCCTGAGCAGGCAAGCTCCCAGAGGACTCGGGGTTGTACAGGGCTCCCCGAGGATTAGCAAAGAAGGAGCAGGGCCCTGTCTTGAGGGGCCCAGTGTAGAAGGGTTGCCAGGGCTGTTTCAGAGAGTCCTGTGGGTAAATAAAGTGTTTGAAGAATGCTCTCTGCTTTTCTGTCTACTGTAAATGTGCAACTACTGAAGCCTTGTCTGTACAGGTTGAGGGATGATGAGAAAGGCGTCAGTCTTTGCTGCTACTGTCTGTCTCCGTACCAACCTTATGTATCTTCTCTTCCTTTAACTGCACAGGACTCTGTGCTGAAACAGACCAGCCCGTTAAAGCTCAGGCCCTGCCGAAGGGAGCTCTGGCCCCGCCCAAAGGAGCTCTGGCCCGCCCATGAGCGTTTGTGTCCTCTCTCAGCTTCAACCTCTGGGCTCTGTATACCTGGGTGTCCATTTTCTTTTCTGCCTCCAGGAAATTGGAACTCTCTCACGCACTGATGGCCCTTGACACTATTTTGTGAGTTCATCCATCCATTGCTTTTAGAATAGATTACTTTCTGATTTGGGGCACAGATTTGCGCGAGTGTGTTTGCCTTCTAGTATCAGCTCCTTTGCTATCTGATCTGTACAGTGGTTTTTACCTCAGTTTCTTCATCTATAACATGGTTAAATAACAGCTCTCTTTCACAGTGTCTTTATGGAGCTCAAATGAACAGCTTTATTGCTCCGTTCAAGTTTAGGCAAATGAAGTGCATCTCATGAGTCAAGGGGTGCAAACGTTTGTCTCACACCAACTGAAGCCTGTGATTCCTTTACAGTTTAAATGCGATGTGCATTTAAAATAGTCTTAATTTTTTAAAACTCAAATTAATTAATATACAATTTATTTTCAAGAAAAGGATGTGAAAGGAATATACAAAAGTATTAACTATTCTGTCTAGGGTGTAGCTTTGTAGGTATTTTTTCTTTAACATTTTATGAATCTTCCAAGTATTACAATATTACATAATTAACACACAGCCTATTCTCACTGCAAAGACTATAAAATGTCTAAAGCGAGACTTGTAATAGTGTGAAAAAAATTTTTTCTTCTGCATGTGATATTTATTTTAAAATTACTAACTTTTTAAAGAAGCACTTTCAAAAGTAAAATTATGCAAGCAGCATATTAATACGCCCCAGAACCATGTGGGTTTTCAGAGTTCATGGTGTCACGAGATGTCAAGAAGTTGTAATTTTCTAAAACTTATTAGTTCTATATATATAGCCTTATTTTGAAGTATGGCAATCAAATATTGAGATAAGTTGCCAAGCACCTAAATTCTCTTACGTCACCCGGGGGAGTAGCGGGAAGACCTGGTGGGTGCGTGTGTCAGTCTGGTGCCCTACTGCAGAGACCATGGGACTGATTCTGAGACTATCCATGGCCCTGTGCTGCCCATAGAAAACACTCAGGTACAGAGCATCGTTGTTTATTTCTCAGCTCATACCCAGTGCCCCAGGTACAGGGAGCATCCGCTGGCCCAAGGAATAGATAGCGAGAGTCCCAGCATGCACTGCTCTCCGCCGGTCCCTAGCCAGCCGCGTTTCTCTGCAGAAAATCTGTTTCCCTCTTATCTATTTGAATTCCTGAAAAAAAGCACATAAACTGTGGGTGTACACACACACACACACACACACACACACACACACACACACACACACACACTTTACACCTTGTCCCAACCTTGACCCACACGCATATTTCTGCATTTGTCTTATGCTACGAACATGATTCTTACCACCGTTAATATCCTTACATTCCCTACACAAATGGCCTTACAGGCCATGGCCGCACTTGCACGTGTTGGGGTACCCTTTGCTCTGGCTCCCAGGGGACCTCAGATTCCTGGGCTCCATACCTGGGTACTGACTCACCACGCCAGGATGCTACAGTTCGCATACATATGACACAGTATGTCAGTGTTTTGTGCATGCGACGAGCATCTGTGCAGGTCTCACTAGTGTGAGCTATCAGTGTCCCTATCGTGGGCTCCTCAGTTGTGTCTCTTTTCTGCATCCTGCTCTCTGCACCAGGGATACCATGGTCCAAATTTGTCTCCTTCTCTCCCACATAATTTATGCCTTTACTGTAGATGTCTGTGCACCTAAACAAACCTTGGTGGTGCCTTGGAAAACCAAAACTGCACCAAACACCATTGTGTTGGATTCTGCAGCCCACCCTTTCAAATGCTGGCGTATGGCGCTGACCTGCTTGCTTCCCGACACTCTATGACGATTCATTACAGAGATGGGCTCCAGTGTTGTCCATCTGTTTTTCTTTTGAAGGATATATATATATATATATATATATATATATATATATATACATATATACATATATACATATATATGTATATATATATATATATATATACATATATATGTATATATGTATATATATATATTACAAAAGGGCTTCTGTGAATGTTGTCCCTGAGTCCTTGTGTCCCTATCTGTGAGACCAGTTTATTTAATAACAGTTACCAGAGGGCACAGCTAGAGCTCCTTACAGACCACCCTATTAAGCTGTACATGATTTACTCTCTCAAGTGTTTGAACCAATTCGAAAGGGGTTCACATTTTTCCAAGCAATTTTTTTCTACCCCTAATGTCCCCATTACTCTTATTTAGTAATGGGCATGGCCAAATTTTAATGTTTGTTTGTTTGTTTTTATTTCTTTTGCTCACTTTTCATCTCATTTTCCTATAAACTTGAAATTCTTTTATATTCTGGATATTCATCCTTTTCTAACCCCTTCACCACACCCCCCCATTTTATTGAAAATCGATTCTTTACCCCTGCAGATCATCTCTTGATTATGATCCGCCTCCTCCACTCCTCCCAGTTCGTCCTCACCTCCTCTCCCATCTGGATCCATTCCCTTTCTGTCTCTCACTAGAAAACAAACAGGCTTCTGAGGGATACAGATCAAGTACAACAAAATAAAACATGAAACAAAAATTATCACATCAGAGCTGGACAAGACAAACAAACAGAAGGAAAAGAGTCCAAGAGAGGTCACAAGAATCAGAGACCCGCTCAATCTCACACTCAGGAATCCCATAAAAACACTAAACTGCAAGCCAGAATGTATCCACAGAGGACCTGCTGGAGACCAGTTCATGGTCCTGTGCATTCTGCCTCAGTCTGTGAATTCATATGAACTGTGGTTGATTTTGTGTGTTGATTTTGTGAGGGTCTGTTTTCTTGGTATCCTCCATCCCCTCTGGCTCTCACAATCTGCAGGGTGTCCTGAGAAGGATTTGATGGAGGTCTCCCATTTGGGGCTGAATGTTCCAAGGTTTCTCATTCTCTGTATCTCTTCCCATCTACTGCATGAGGAAGCTTCTCTGATGATCACTGAGAAAGGCACTGATAGTAACAGAATGTCAGTAGGAGTCATTTTATTAGTACGTTTATTATTGTCATTTTTAGAACAATAGTGTTTGGTTTTACCCCATGTCCCTGACCTATAGAGTCTCTGGTTCTTGGTTGCCCAAGCAGTATGGGTTTCATCTCGTGGAGTGTGCCTTACATCAAATCAGACATTGGTTGGTTACTGCATAAGCTCTGTGCCACCATTGCGTTAGTGTATCTTGCAGGCAGGGCAGATTGTAGATCAAGGGGTCTGTGGCTAGCTTGTCCATCATACATTCCTTTCTTTAATCCTTTCTTGCTCCTTTTAACATAGTTCTTAAACTGCCAGTTCCCATTTGGATCAACCATTAGTTTTATGATTTTTTTTTTTAGAGTCGAGAGCTGTTCTTACGTATTTTCCTCTAAGAGTTCTGATTGTTTCTTTTTTTAATATGAAAAGTTCTTTTTTCTTTTCCTCACTTGTATTGTGTTGACTCAAGGAAAAGAATGGATTTAATTATTAATATGCTATGAAAACAAATTGTCCAAGCACTGTTTGTCTTGAAATACTTTGCACATGTGCCCTATCAGTATGTGTATGTCCACATGTGTATGTGGGTATACTTACCTGTGTGTGTGTGTACGCGCGTGTGCGTGCACATGCGCTTCCATGCTGCACACATATTGAAACTTAAGGTTGTGATGGAGTCTCCCTTCTATTGCTCTCCACTTAGCATTTTGAGACAAGGTTTCTCCTTGAGCCTAGAGTTCACAGTTTGAACTAGAGTAGTGAACCTCTAAGATCCTCCTGTTTCCCACCGCACACTCAAATTACAGGCATATACTGCCATACTCACCTTTTATATGGGTCTTGAGGATCTGAACCTAGTTCTCATGTGTCTGTGATAAACCCCTTACTCATGGAGCAATCTTCTCACCTATAATGAGAATAGTAAAAAATTCCCAAAATATTTTTAAAAATTAGATATGTAAAATAACTTATAGTCAGGATCCCCTTCCATACCCAAAGCTGCACCTGATAACAAGAACCCAGTGACATCACTCACTCAAGATGACTAGACACAGTCCCAGAACCCCATGATCCCGCACTGCACAGTATACAGAGACCAAGAGCATTGCTGCATAACTGGAGAGACCACCTTGATCTGCCCTGAGGCTGGAGAGTCTCCCCCTGGGTCCTGACCCTCCAATCAGAGACTTCTGCCTTCCCAGACACCAGGACAATGTTAGCTCTGGTGACAATCACCATCAGTGATAAGATATAGGAAAGAGACAGAGGCAAGAGCAGGACCACTTTATGTTATGACTGACTTGGGGGCTTTCTCTCCACAGTAATTCAAAGTCATCTCAGCACAACGATCCTGTTGAGCCTAGGCTAGGATAGTTTGAGAAGGGTCATCTATAGTCAATCAACCAGTTAGAGTTTTGACACCATCTGGCTGAGTTACTTTCTGAGTTCAGCACATTCACCACAAGCTAGACAGTAATCGGGAAAGAAACTAAGGTTTCCATTCATAAGTGGGCCATCAGTTTATCTACTTGCAAGCTGAGGTAACAGTATAGAGACCCCTTTAGTAGGGTCTGAAAGGAGCCGATGTTCTTCCTCAGAGCCAACAGTTTCTAATTATAGCAGCAATTTAAAGAATGAACCACAACAAACAAACAAACAAACAAACAAAAAACCAAAAAAAAACCCAGTGTAACTAAGGGAAAACAAAAACAAGAACGACAGACAAACCAACTCAATTGTGGGGTAACACTGTGGGATTTGGAAAAATAGTTAAATCTCCTAGTACCTAAATCAAAAACACCAACAAACTATTACTGAATCCTGCTAAAACAGAAAGACAGGGTGGCGGTGTGTGTGTGTGTGTGTGTGTGTGTGTGTGTGTGTGTGTGTGTGCTAGGATGTGGCTCAGTGGTTAAGAATGCTTGTTGCCCTTTTAGAAGATCGGAGTTTGGTCCCAGCACCCACATCAGGCAGCTCACAACAGCCTGCGACCCTTGATTTCTCTAGAAGTCAATGCCCACTTTTGGCCTCTGCCAGCATCTTCATTCATGTGTGGACACTTTCACATGCATGTATTCAAATATATGTGCACACACATATTTTAAAAAATAATTCTTAAAAGACCCTGGAGAACATGGCTTTAAAAAACAAAACCACGAGCTGCAGAAGGTGCCAGGAAGTAGGGTTTCCTGAAAACAAACTGCAATACTGTAGATCAGACCTGTGCGTTTAAATCAAAGCCTTTGCTCCCTCTTGACGAGGAACTTTGCACTGCAAACTTCCTTTAAAGTAGCTCAGCTTAACCAAGAGGGCCCATTGGTTCTTCATGAAACCCTTGGATGATGAGTGTACTTCAAACTCCAGCATTTCCTTTTAGGTTAAAAAGCTGTGCCTGTGTTGTGAGCACCACCTGGCCTCAGGCCACACTGACCTCACTGTCATAGTCCCACCCTGGGCTATGGAATGTGAGTGTCATCCAGGCAGACGACTCCCTAGGGAGATCTCAGTTCACACCTAAGGGAAGACAATGTTGCATTTTGAAATGTTAAAAAACAAAACAAAACAAAAACCAAAGTTAGTTTTCAGTGTATTTTAATTTCATAACCACCTTTTAGAACTTCCACACCACAAAGAGAAATAAATGAAGCAGAATATGAACATCTTTTATTCACTTTGACTTGCTCATTCATTTTTATCTTTTTGTGAGGGCAGAGAGCTGTGTGTTTGTGTGTGTGTGTGTGTGTGTGTGCGCGCACACACATGCATGCATGCGTGTTCATGCACATGTGGTGGACAGTTTTGAATACAAAGAGCTTTAGCAAATCGTGATGGGTTGACATTAACACCGAAATTAATGAAACTGGATGAATCTGCAGTCTGAGAATCTGCTGGGTGAAGACTGGAGGAGATTCACCGTGGAGAATGAAAATCAATGCCCGTCCCTCATAAATTAAAATTTAGAGTTTACTGTCCTTTTTGAGTCACTACTTATACAAATGGATATTGGAAACACACACACACACACACACACACACACACACACACACACACACACACACACACACAAAATCACAGCTCTCATTTTAAAAGGAAAAAGGGATAGTTTATTCTGGACCTATCTGAGTGACCGTAACCTAGGAACACACAGATTTATGTTACTTCAAATTCCTTGTTCCGGTGTAGAAGCAGTTTCGTGAAGTTTCATAACTTTGCAGAATTTATGACGCTTTAGTCATAAATCAAAGTTAAAATACATCGGCAGGGATATCAAAGAGGTGTATACCACAAGATGGGGGAGTTTTCTACAGGCTCAAGGTGCTATCTGACGTCAGTTGTAGCTTTGGGGTTAACAGATCTCAAAGGTTTTCGTCCATTAGTCACATGGATGTTAGTTCAGATACAGAAGCAGACAAATGGCTGTTCTGAAAGCCGGTACTATCCCCAAATAAGGTAACTAGCCTCAGGACCTGCAGCATTCCAACTTCCCCACATCACTGAAGGTCTATCCGTGTCCACAGACACAGCTTCTTTCCAGAACTTGTTTATAATGTTATTTCTGAAATATGTGATAAGTCAATCACTTTATATAGTATTTATTTAGTATTTCTGCCATTTTTCCTAATGAAATGTGGAAATCTTTTCTAATAAATTATCTTAAACCATCAGTTTTACCCTGAAGACATACTTGGAAGATTCTAAATATTATCTCAAGTCCTGATTATCTTTCAGTTATATGTTCCTTGTTGTAAACATGTATGTGCAGAGACATAGGTATCATTGTCTGCTCTGTATGTCTGTGTCCTTTAAGGAGCTTTATTTTCATAAAAAAAGCCTGTATGATCCATTTTTAATGTATAAAATGAAAAGAATGTAGCTTACATTTGTGGTGAAGATTAAATAAGTCGGAACATCATTTGAATTCTGACTTTTCACTTAATTAGCTCTGTGATTGATGCTGATTTAGTAAATGAGATGTCCCGATGTTAATTGTTCATTGTGTTAAGTCTCGGGGGAAGGGGAGAGAACTAGCAAAGTGTGCAGCATATGCAGTCCCGCTGTGTGCACAGGCACCTGAGCCAGCAGATAGACTGAGGAAGTGAGACTCCAGCAGCCAGCAATGTGGGAGCTCAGGTTGCTCCTGGAGCCTTGATCAGGAGCTGCAGACTAAGAACAGGGGCTGTTGGGAATGATAGGTGGGGGCAAGCATAGGACATACTTCTGGCAAGTGCAACTTCTAAATAAGTGATGTCCAAAAAACAAACAAACAAACATGCACCACAGGTATTTACACTGCACAGATGTTAGTTTCTTGATCTTTATAAATGTTCCCTCATTTCACAAGGGATTAGAGGAGGAGGAGATGAGGGCACAGGGGAGGAGGGTAAGCGCACAGAAGAGAAAGAAGGTGAGGGCAAGAAAAGGAGGAGGAGGGTGAGGGCACAGAAGAATGCTATGCTTGGGTTTTGTTAGTCCTTGGTAGGTCTAAAATTACTTCAAAAGGAAAAGGGTTTAAACAATAACGTTTGGGGACATTTACACAATAACCCACTGCAATAATCCACAAGGTATTTGTGTTAGTGTTCATGATAATTAGTGGCACCTAATATGCGTATGATCCATATGTACTCAATGAGGAGATGATTTGGTGGCAGACTTAGAATGAGCCAGCTAAGATAGGAAGCAGTGTGCTGGATGCTATGGGTCACCTTTCCTAGAAAGCCAGTCACCGTGCTCTGAATAATTTACTATCAAAACTTGGCTATGACCTGTAACCCAAAAGGTTACAGAACCTCAGAAGAGCCGTTTATTAATAGGAATTGATCATGTTT
Organism: Arvicanthis niloticus; assembly: GCF_011762505.2. NCBI lineage: Eukaryota > Metazoa > Chordata > Mammalia > Rodentia > Muridae > Arvicanthis > Arvicanthis niloticus. The sequence goes on from NC_133436.1 coordinate 4,861,221, forward strand.
GGAACCTAGAGTCAATTATTTTACTTTTTTCTTGGCTTTTGTAGGAAGACTGGTCTCACAATAGTATCATGGTTAGAAAATAAATCCAATATTTCATTAATGGGAACCTTTACTGAGTGCCTGCATGATGGGGATGCAGACATGGATGCAGACATGAATGCAGATGGGATGCAGGCAGTGGGGAGGCAGACAACAACAGGGATGAAGACAAGGATGTAGACAGGGAGGCAGATGGAGAGGCAAACTGGAATGCAGATGGGGAGGCAGACTGGGATGCAGATGAGGATGCAGGATTCTTACCTTAGAATGATTACTGGTTTGCTTGAAGAAACAGTGACAAGAAGAACTTAAGGGTATATTCTTGTTTGAGGTGCTTCCTGGATTCTGGTAGTATAACTAATGGTGGAAGATCCTTGTCAGACCCTATGAGTAGGAACATAGCTAAGTATGGGAAACTGTCCACTAATATCAGAGATAGCAAATGGTGGACTGTTTAGCTGGTAATACTAGTTAGTACTAGGGCTGCAAGGGAGTCAGTTTAAATCCTTAGTTAGCATTTGAAAGTTAACACTTGAAGGAAGAAAGATTGATACAAATCAGAATTCACTTATTCATGGGAAGATTGGCCAATTTTGTTTTATGCCTTAAGCTTCTTGTCATATACATGATTCTCTTAATTTGAAGAGATGTCACAATGTAACCCAATAGTCAAGTAAGTTAGACCAGAAATTACATAGAATATTCTCACCCACAACTATATCACAGAGAATTAATTCATTCTAAAAGTACTTAATAAAGCAGACATATAGGTGCCATGTATACATAAGCATATATGTATAGGTATGTCCCAAACATTCATAATTAGCTCCTAACTTCCCTTCCACACTTTATATTCCTAAAGATATAGCAATATTGATTAATTTATGAGTTTTAGGACTAGTAAGATGGATCAGTAAGTAAAGATGCCAACCTTGACAATCTGAGTTCAAACCCCAGGACTCACATGACAAAAAGAAACAACACCTGAGGAGTGTCCTCTGCCCCCCACACAGGTTCTGTGGCACATACATGCTGTGTTACATACATGCAGTAATATGTACACTCAGTGGCATATACATGCTGTGGCATATACATTCAGTGATACATACATGAAGTAGCACATACAGTGGTACATACATGCTGTGGCATATACAGGCTTTGACATATACATGCTGTGGCATATATATGCAGTGGTACATACATGCAGTGTCACATACATGCAATGGTACATACATGCAGTGGTACATACATGCTGTGGCACATACATGTTATGGCACATGTGCTCCACACATACACTAAGTAAAAACAAATGTAATAAAAACAATTTAGAGTTTTATATTCTCATAAAACCCCTAAAACAAGACATTTTATATAATTGCTGGGAAAGCTAGAATATATTTAGTAAATCCAATTACAACCTCACCTAGAACCAAGTTTTTAAAATCAACTACTACTTAAGGCATCTTTTAAACTTCACATTTTTAATGAAAAAATATTATGCTTTCTTGGTTAAAGCTTAGTCTTCCCTTGTGAACTCATTGTTTGACTTTCCTTTCCTCATCTGTCTGGATGGGTTGTGTAGACACATGTAGCTGTAGGCTGTGAAGATGAGGAGACCAGACTCAGAGCAAGTACTTGGGCCATGCTAACCTTGCAGGACTCAAGCCTTGCTAATCTTGCAGGCACCAGGACTACAAGGAGCTGCTTTTTTCGTGCTAATCTGACACTTACTGGTCAGCACAGACAGAGACACATAGGTTAGTTTAATTCAGGTGTTACCTATACCTGTCTGTCTGATCTCTTATTGGCTGTTTTTCCCTGGAGACCCATACTGGTACATAATCCAAGAGGGACACTTATCCTGATCAGAAAGAAGTTTTATGTCTCTAACATTCTTTCCCATTTCACCGACCTTGAACTGTTTCTCTCATCATGTCTTTGGGTCCTCCATGGCTACCCCCTGTTGCCTCCTCTGGTGTTAATGAAGAATGTTCTAGATGCTCTCCTGTGTGGCATGTATCTAGTGCATCTTCTCCATTTTATCTCCTCTACAGCTGGATCCTGAAAAATCCTCTTTTCAGCCTTCCAGTTTCCTAATTGTTTATGAGTTTCCTCTTAGGTGCTGGATTAAAAAATAGTCAGTAACTATAATTTTTGTTTTATTTCTAAAGGCTGGTGTTCGATTATTCATTAAGCCTGTATGCCCTTTTATTATGATTTTTGAATGGTATTTATCTAAGAAGTTCAAATATCCTTATAGGAGCTTTGTTTTGGCTGGGTTCTGGGATTTGGGGCAGGCTGATATTATTTACTCTGTGTGCAAACTCAAGCATGCTTTCAACTCCAGGTTGGTTTTGTCTCAGCTCTTGCGATGGGGAAATTGCAGCAGGATGGAGCACAATACCAAGAACCATTTGTTCATCTCAGGCAGCCTCTGGGACACCTCTTCTTGGGCTTTTTAACTCCCCAGCATATGGTTCCAGCACCAGGCAGTTACAGATGGGCTTAGATCCCAGACCCACGCTGGGTTACGAGTACTGTGTGTTTATTGCCCAAGAAAGTGCTTGCCCTTGAGAAACCAAAGGGAGATGCCTGTCTTAGCCATCTTTCCTTTTCTGATCGTGGATCCTTCCTGTTCCTGTCCCCACAGGCATGTGGCTCTTTCAGAGCTTCTGGTTCTATTTAGACAACCTAGTTTTATCTCTCCATCTCCGTACAGACACGAGGCTTCCAGCCATATTCATGTCTGGACACATTCATGATGTGTTTGGGCCCAACACAACCCGACAACAACTCATGCTGATGGTGACTGCCTGCCACAGCTGTTTTTTTTCTGGGGATCCAGCTGTCACTTTGGGGCATACCTATATAAAAATAATTATTTATTCATGCAGCTCACTTGGCTACACTGAAAGCTTAGCTCAGGAAGAAGCGATTGTGGGGTGGAGTGAGGAATGAGAAAGAGGTATTATGTCTCTGAGACAGGAGAACAGTTGGATTTTCTCCTGTCAAACACCTAGGTGTTTTAATAATCCCAGCCTTTTAAAGTCTCAGACTTTTAAGTTTCCTTACATCTCTGACATGATTTCTCTTTGCAATTCCACCCACTCTGTGGGAGAATAATAACGTGTCGGTGCGCTGTTCTTCTCCTGTGCCTTTTCATCCTGAGAACTCCAAGCACTTTATAGACACTGCCATTTATCCTCACAGTACCTCTGCATATGGGAATAGATCATTAGTTAGTAGGAGCTAGCATTATGGACAGAGAAAAACAGTCATCTGAGATACAATGAGTCCGAGAGCATAGAAAACCAGACCATGCCACATACACACAAACACAGCACACACACACACACACACACACACACACACACACACACACACACACACACACACACACAGTTACATGTTCAGCAAAGGAAAAAGAAGGGTCTTTGCTTTCTCTCCCAGCACAAAGAATCTGTTCCTGGTTCAACATAACATATGATGGAAGCATGGTGCCTTCCCTGCTGCTCTACCAAGAAGAGATTGCATATGGCAGGCCCTTTCTTGATATTGTTCTCTATCTCAGGTCTTAGTGGAGATGGCTTTTGGGACTATCAAGAGAGTGGCCACAGGACTTCCTTGGATCCTTGTGGCCGGAAGGATGCTGGAGTCTTGGGTATCCCCAGTAACTGATGAAATTAGTTGGGAATGTGAGAACACGCCGTCTCTAGACCAACACAGGTTCTATGATGGACAACTGGCATACCAGTGAGAAGTTGCTGGGTGCCAGGGCCTGAGAGCCAGGCAGTGGTCTAGCTCTTGCGATGGGGAAATTGCAGTAGGATGGAGCTGGGAGAGGCCTGCTGCACACAGTACATAGATTCCGTCAACTGGAAAGAAGCTGATGCCAGGGAAGTTCTTATGAGTGAGTCAGGGCTCAGGGACAGGTGGAGATTCTGCAGCTACTGTTTCTCCTAGGAAGCTTAAGTTCCAGGGTAGGTCTCACCAGCCAGAACTGTGCCTCCTTTTCCAGCCCCATCTAATTTACCTCTTCTGGAAATGTGCAGAGGTTCAAGATTGAAACTTGAGCAGATAAGTGCTCTGTACACTGTTACTGCCGGAGCTGAGCTGGCCCTGAATCAAGGAAGTGTCGGTGGACTAGGGACACAGCACAGTGGTGACTGTGCTTAACATCAACAAGGTCCTAGGAACTATCCCTAGTGCAAACAGAGGGACCAGAATTCATAAGACAGTTTGATTAGCTAGGCTTGACATAAGGGTCAGTACTGCTTGGACAGGTTTATGTCATGGATCACCTGGATCAGACCATGTCATAGGACTTAGACTTCTGGGGTAGGGTAGGGGCATGGTCACATGACACTGATAATTTTGGAAGTAAGGTCTGCTCATCTTCAGAGCCAGACACTTGCCTCAGGACCTGTCTGACCCCTGAGTTTCCATTGGCTTCCAACTTAAGGGAGTCTGCAAGGCACTGGAAGAATGCTGGTTATGTGAAGTCAGCCTAAACCACAGAAATCCCTTAGTATGAAGTAAGGTAAGGGATGGGGAGCTATTGTCAAGACCCAAGATCATTGGCTTCCAGTGAGCAGACTAAGTTTCCCTCAATCTTCCTGACAGTTAAAATGAAAGAGAACTTAACCAGATGGTCCATGCCCAGCAAAGGTCCCTTGCTTTATGCTCCAGCAGGGTTGTTGGTATGGTAATTACCTAACAAAATAACACTAGCATTCCCTGCCAGAGACAGATCTTAAAAAATAATTTGATGTTTCACAGAGAAGCATGAGGGGCAGGATGATGGTGTCCTTAATGGTTAATTTCTCCTCGGAAGCAGGGATGGCTTCACATGGCCATGTCGTATTTTGATTCTCCACAGTAGTTGGAAACAGAAAACGCTGAGATTTCTGCTGCCACCACGTTAGCAGAGTAACAGTGGTGCTTCCCCATGCTTCCACCAAGCCTGACCCATGCCCAGTGTCCTGTTGCTTTATAGTCAATATCCTCTAAGCAGTGTTAGGCGGCCCCTGCAGCTACTGCCCTTGGGGAAAACAAAGTTCAGGTCAGACTTGAAGCCCTCAGCTCAGGAGGCAGAATGCTAGCTGTTCCTCAGTGTTCTCTGGATCACAAAAGCTTGGCTGGAGCTTTGAGAAACTATCTACAAGGCACACTCAACTCTGCTGTCCTATGGCTGCTGTCCTAAAGCAGCAGCAGTGGGACCTCTCCATACCCTATGGCTACAGAGCATGGCAGGTTTCTCCAGTTTTCCCAGGGACAGACAGGGCACCATGGAGTTACTTTCTTCTCTTGCTTATTTATTTCAACCCCTAAGTTCTCAGTTCTTCCTCTAACTCTCCTGTAAGCCTCCCCCCTCAGTATTAGTCCAGTTGCATCTAACCAGCAGGCCGTAGGCTACATGCCATCCAGGATAGCAACGAACTTGCCCTAACACAAAACAGTCAACTTGCTTAAAACATGATGATTTTTTTGGTGACTTGACCCAGTTCTAAGTGTGAATGTTGTTTATGATCATGTAGCCAAGAGAATCTAAATGGTTAGATACCTGTGCTTAGAGCTTCTACCTAGACCTCTCTTCCCTAGATAGGCACAGGCCTGTCTTGGTCAACTTTAAGACCTCGTGACAAAGTATTTGCCATAAGTCTTGTATAGGATGAAAGGTTTATTTGGCTCAAGGTCAGTCCCTTGGCTCAGTTGTTCCTGGATGAGGAACACCTCAATTGTGTTGGTGAGGTACAAGCAGAGTCACTTACTCATATAGCCAGGAAGTAAAGAGCTGGGGTAGGGGTGCAGAAAGAAGGGGCCATAGTCAAGGTATATGATGGAAGAGCCTTCCCCAAGTTCCTCTGGCCATAAGCTATGACTTCATTCCTGATTAATTTGTTCATAAGGTTAGCTCCTTCATCCGATCGCTCCTCAGATGTACTGCGTGAGCATCTTCCATATGCAAGCCTCCAACACATGACCTTTTGAGGGACACCATACTGAAACCATCTCTTCACTTCCTTCAGGTCTCACAGCTGTGCGCTTCTCTCAGAGGCTGCACCAGGCCTGCCTCTTCCTGTCCTGTGTCTGTAACATCAGCAGCAGACCACGTGCCTGCCTCACACCCCTCTTAATTGATGCATCTCATTTTTGTCTTTCATGCTCTTTGCGCTGTTGCCACAATGCTGAAGGTGGTAGTAGCATCTCTGGGGTGTGGTGGTGTCCTGGGGCTTGGCTCTACGGTATTGCCAGCTCTTAGTTGTGCTTGAGGATTTGTGTCATAGATCAGGATGACACAGAAATGTTCCAGAATCAATGGACATTATATATATATAAATATATATATATATATGTATGTATGTATATATATATACACACACACATATACATACACATATGCGCACACATACACATATATACACATATGTGCACACGCATATATAATATGTACATATTATATATTATACATATATAATATATTATAACCAGCATAATATATATTATGTATATGTATGTGCATATGTATATATAATATATATAATTTATATATAATATGTATATATTATGTTTCAATATTTTGAAAGACATTTCTCCACAAATTTTCGATGAAAAGACAAATTTTTCATGAGAGCAATGGGTGTGGTACTGGCTATTCATTCATTTGGGCTCATTGTTCCCCACCTGATTTTGATACACAGTGCTGGGTTTGATAAGCAGGGCTGTGGTCCTGGGTAGTTCTGACCTGCATGGACATCTTCCATTTGCATTCGAAGACAACATGGCTGTGTAGATCACTTTTTGAAGGCTGATGGAGATGATTCCATCATCTCTGAGTGTGTCAGGTATCTGGGAGTCTGCAGTCAGTCCAACTTTGCCCTTTAAAATAACCGACACCACTGCCTTTTTCTCCTCATGGCCTACAGCTGCCGTGGTTATTCACTAGCAAGTAGATCCAAAGTGCATCATTTACAATATTGGGCTTTCCTAGGAAGAGAGCTTAAAGATATTCAAGTATAAGAATTTTCTGATGAGTTAGAGAGATGGCTCAGTGGTTAAGAGCACCTGTTGCTCTTATAGAGGATCTGGGTTCAGTCCCCAGCACCTACACAGTATCTCACAACTATAGCTGGCCTCTGTGGACACCAGGCATGGACAAGGTGCGCGTATATACACGAAGGCAAAGCATCTATACACGTAATGTTAAGTAATGCATCTTTAAAAATAAAAAAGGTTTTATGATCATGATTTCTACTGATACAATGCTGAACCCGAACTTGGGGTCCATGTCTGTGGGATCCATGGTCACCCACCAGTGATCAAAGGTGTGAGATTTAGGTTGCTGCCTCCCTGTGGCAGGAGAGAGAAGACTCTGTTTATCATTAAGATCTTGTCTCTTGAGGGGGTAATTTCTAAAACGGATCCCCATTCTCTCTAAGAAGCTTACTTAAAGTAGTTAGCATAGATAGTTTTGATTCTTCATATATGTAAGAAAAGAGGGTAAAATTGGGGTGGAAAAAAATCTCTGCTACGTTTGGGAAATTTTTCATCTGAAAAAGGTTTATGTTCAATTTTACCGAAAAAAAAAATAATGAATAAACCTCAGTTTCACCAGAAATATTTAATGATAGTTTTTCCCAATCTATCCTTTAATTATTTTGATTAAATGACAATTTACCCTTTTTTCATATAAACTCGTGACTAAAGCAGAGTCTTAGAATTGGAGCATCCAAGAGGCAGCCTCTACCTTAGACCCGCCCTGTGGCTTAAATTTTTTGTAGGGAGGTCTTCCCTAAGGCTATAGATGCCTGCTTGATTCCTGAACCAGAAATATCCCCTAGTTCACTTATCTCGTCAACGTGAATATGACTTAATGTGTGTTTGACTAAAGTGCTGGCATCTAGCCTCCCACTCTTTGGACAGGCCCACAGTCATGGGACCAGTGTCCTCTCAAGAGGTGCTTTTTGCATCCAGAACTGGCAGGTTGGAATCCAAGCATCTTTCTGTGACCATCCCTTTTCTCAAAATGTGATTCATTCCAGTGAGCTCCTCCTGGGAGTAGTCAGGACAGTCCTTGAGTTGGGCCAGTGCAGGGCATCAGGGGACACCTATGAAAAGAGAATTGGACTCATGCATCAAGCTCGTTCTATTCCAAAAGCTGCCGGGAAGGTTGATGCAGGGGGAGCCCAGGAGCCTACAGTGCCCACTTGCTACTGTGAAGCTAATGAAAAGCCTGGAGCCCAGTTCCTGCTGCATTTTCAGATGCCCTGCAGGGGGACACCTTTTACTTCAGGAAGGCGAATTTCTTAAGAAGCAACTCCTACTCCTGCCCTGTCACTCCACAGATAGTGTGGACAGAGTGTAGGCGTGAGTGTTGGAGAGAGGCCACTTAGACTGTGAGACCTCTTGACTCAGTCTTCTGCCGAAATTATCAAGGCCCAGTGGAATTTGTAGCCAAAAAAAAAAAAAAAAAAAAAAAAAAAATTAAACTCTCTTCACCTCAACCCAACAAGCTTATGAAACAGCTTTGAAGGTTGGTCTCTTTTAGCTATTCGTATGAAAAGCACCAGGGATAAATAGAAATGTTGGAAACATAGGTTATTCAAGTCTCATTTCATAGACAAACAAGCATGCTAGGGGGTTCCTTGCAGTGAACCATGTAGTTGGACAAGAGAACATCTGATCCATGCTCTGAAGCAGCCTCTGCTCTCCCCACAGTCCCTCTGATCCCAAGATCTTGCTGGACCACAGTGGTGTCAGCCTTAGGACCTAGCTCCCCCGCTCACTGAGTCCTCTCTGGGCCTCTGTGTCATCTGGGGTTTGCTTTCTTTTAGTGACCCCTTCTTGGACCCAGAGTAATTTCTCAGAGAGAGGCAGAAGGAAGAGCTAGTCACCAGTTGCATCTCTTTTCTAACTCTCTGGTCTTCTAGAAGGTCACTGGTCTGTAGGGAATCCTTGTCCATAGTATACTTTAGGTCATTTGAGTTGTCTCCCCTTCAAATTCTGGTACAAATGCCCAAGTGAGAGGCGGGGAAGAAAGGGGTGGCTCTTGCCCCTACTCATGTAGTTCCAAAGAGAAAACTCAAGTTCCTTGGGACACCTCCTCTATAGGACTACTGTCCTATCTGGCCATCATGGTGGCTGCTGTGTGGTCAGCATGGCTGAGGATGTGTCATGGTGGGGCAGAGTGAAGAGGTTTTACCCAAGGGGCTGGTGGTGGGTGTTCAAACCGTGTCTACCATTCTCCTTTTTCCTAGGCCTAGGGAAGAAGCCCCGTGCACTAACACCGTGGGCTGTGCACTCTTTAGTCTGGTTGACATGCCTGGCCACTCATGCCCAGCCACCCTGCTGTGTTTGGAGCCCATAAGGGCTTTTCCAATGTAGTTCCCTAATACAGAGATACCCTCTCCCCATGGGAAGCCAGAGCTTATTGCCTTTGCAGAAAACTATCCTGTGAAATAGTGATACATATCTCCTTCAGCAAGAGGGAGTCACTGTGACTGTCCCTTGGTGAGCCAAGGAAGCCCTTGGTGAATGTATATGAGCATGACCATGTCAGGGATGAATCAGACCCCTGGTCAGGCTCTAAGGGATGGCAAAGCCTGCCTTTAGTTCAAGTGCAAAGGGTGATATTGCTTACAGCCTGAGACTGTTCACCTTCAGGGACTTCCTGTTGAGACTCGTTGGCCCCTCCCTCTGTGCTGTACCTAATAAACATTCTGAAGTCCTTGGTTGATGTGAAGTTGTCCAGCTCCACTAGAGAGCTCACTACTCAGCATATCCCAGCTCTTCTGTACATGTGTCTGTCATTTCCCCATTCCTGTACCACCCCGTCAAGTCAATGCTTGAATCCGTGCAGGCCACAGCTATGTCCTATATCATCCTGATCCCTTCAGTTCAGGGAAGGCAAGTCTGTGTGGAGGTCGATTCTTAATCCTGTGCAAACTCTGAGCACAGGTTACCCTCCTGCCCATGCAGAAAATGCAGCTAGGGTGACAGGCCAACTGCTGAATCCTGTGGGGTCTGCAGGCGAGATTTCCCTTCTGCTAATGTGGCTTGAAAATGCTGTCAAATGAAGGGTACCTTCGTTCCCCTCTGTGTAGGAACCACTCTGCTGCTATTGATGCAAACACCCATACAGCTGCATGTGTGTTACTCAGCCTTCTGTTAGTATCAGGTTTGTGGCAAGCATCAAGTTAGAAAAAGAAAAGAACTTCTGGACTCTTTCCGTCCATGGTCAGTTGGCCCGTGGAAATATCCCATTGGAAGTTCGTGCTTGAGCAAATCCTGTCAAGTGTGGCCAGGAAGCCAAAGAGAGAGAAGAAAGCAGTTCTGAGGCCTTAATATCCCCCCAAGAGCACACTCCCTGAAGACCTGGAGACGTCCCTCAGGCTCCATCTCAGCAGCAACACTGGTTGTTTTAACACACAGAATACTTTGGTGAACCTTAAGATCCAAAGTATGTGACACTTTAGACTAATTCTTATTTTTTTTTTTTTTTAGAAAAAAACATTTTTTTTTTTTTTTAAAGTTCTTCCGTTTAAATTTTCTCCCAAATTAGTGTTGTTTGGTTTGGGTAGAATGTTTCTTGGTTTATTTCTTCTCTGACTGTAGAGAGTAGAGAACTCCCAGAACCCTCTACTCTGCCTTCTGTTTTCTTCTAAGAGTGAGGGTTTTACAGGACAGGCATGCTGTAGTGGAACTGTTGAGCTTGCTCTCAAGCCCCTGCAGCTCATCCCATGCCGCCCTCGACACGGTCTGGAAAGCCTTCTCTTTACACGGTAGCGCTCTGCCTTTCACACCTGTTGTTGCAGAGCTCTTAATCTCTCAGAACGAGCTCTCTTGAGTGCTGCATATAAAAGTCTCTGAAGGACTGGACAACTGGACTCTATTCTGATTAGCTACAAAGACCTTGGAGCCAGGACACTCGAGCCAGTTCCCCTACCTGGCACTTTTTGTATAGCATGAAGCTAGAGATGGCAAATTACCAACGTGGTGTCCTGTGATAGAGATCTTGTATTAATCAACAGTACGTGAAGGAGGTTAAAGATGGTGGCAGCGTGACAGAGGAGGGGCGTGTGTAGACATGGTGAATTTTCTGATACGTTTATAAGGAATGAAGCTTTAGGAAGATCAAGAACAGTATGAACTCCTAGGACCCGGGCTTTTCACCTTTGCACCCTGAGACTTGTGAATCCCAAGAGTGTGCAGTGTCGGGGAATGGCTTCTCCCTCCTGTCCTCATCTTGTCTGACGCTCCAGAGGCACCGGCTTCTGCCTCTGTAGGAAAGATGCTGCTGAAAGCTGACCTTGACTGTCTCTAGGCTTCCCAGTGTTCCATGTTTGACTATGCACTGGGAATTTTGTTTTAGCTTTTCTTCTTCCTAGTTACTGGCAGTGCCCATAAACGTCATCTGTTGCTACCTTTTCCCAGTTGATGAAGGAACTTAAACGGACTTCCTCTTATGACTCTCATATGCACAACTTGGTAGGCGTGGTGACAGGAACCTATGTCTCGATTGCACATTCAGAAGCCCACATGACTAGCTAGATAGAGCCCGTAGGAGCATCAAGAGAGAATCTTTGTGATATGGGCAGGGGGCCAGAGTATGGTGAACAACCTCTGTGATTTCTTGGTTCTTCTATATTAGGACAACAACAACAAAAAATGTGTCCACAGACATGTGGGTAGAAGCATGAGTAGAGAGAGTTTATCAGGAAAGACCATGGCTGGAGAGAGGGCTCCCTCAGCCTAAGTTCTATCCTGGTGATTTACATAAAAACAAACAAACAAACAAACAAACAAACAGCTGTGGTGGTGAGCATCTGTAATTGCTGCACTTCTATGCCTGGAGGTCCCAGGCAGCTAACTTGGAGTACACCACACAGTGACAGAAACAAGAGAGATCTTGTCTCAAAAAACAAGGAGGAAGGAAAAGAATCAATTCTGAAATGCTTCCTTTGATCTCTACTTCCCTCTCTCTCTCCCTTTCCCTTTCCCTCTCCTTCTCTCTCCCCTTTCTCTCTTTGTTTCTCTGGCTTTCTCTTCCTCTCTCTCTCTCTCTCTCTCTCTCTCTCTCTCTCTCTCTCTCTCTCTCTCTCTCACGCACACGCACACACATACACACACCCCATGATACATGCCAGCAAACATTCCCCATGCTATATTAATTTATTAGTTTAAAAATATTCGTTCAAAAGAGGAAGTGGGGCAGAGCTGGGAGGAAGGTCAGAAAGAAGCTTATTGGAAATGTCTACCAAAGCCGGGCGGTGGTGGTGGTGCACGCCTTTAATCCCAGCACTTGGGAGGCAGAGGCAGGCGGATTTCTGAGTTCGAGGCCAGCCTGGTCTACAAAGTGAGTTCCAGGACAGCCAGGACTACACAGAAAAAAAAAAAAAAAAAAAAAAAAGGAAATGTCTACCAAAAGCGAGGACTTTACCATCCTAGCGCCATGGCCTTCCTTGTGCTGTTCTCTGTCTGTTATGGCGAGCCTTGTGGTCTGCCTTTTCTCTGTCAATGGGGCTTTCCAAATACTAATCCATGTTCGTGTATAAAGCCGCTCATCTGCACTCTCCACTGGATTCTGCCTCATTTCTACTAAAACAGATTTGCAAGCCTGACTTTTTAGCAAGCCCTTTCTTGAGACTTCTGTACCTCTTGGTCTGTCCCATGACGACAGGGGTGGTCACATGATTTTGCCTTGCCTTGGGAGACCTCGTCCAGTCTGTTTCCATCCAGGACTTTCTCCCATAGGGCTATCTTCTTTCTCTTAGCATGGCCCAGAGTTTCCATCTTCTGATGTTACACTAAGTAACTTCTATTGTTTTACAACTCTACCGCAACTCTGAGTTTAAGTAATTCTCCAGTTATGTGTAGCAGGTATTTGGGGAAGAGCCTAAAATGGTCCTGTGGCAGACCCCAGCCACAATAATTTATATGTAGTAGTCTACTAACACAGATCTTCAGTATCCCAACTTTGATGGATGACACACCCCACCCTTTAACCCCTCCAAGTGTGCTGACTATCCTAGGGAAGCTTTGGTGGCTTCTGCCTTGCTCTGCTCTGTGAAGTACTTTCTCCATTTTCTTTCAGTATCTCACGGAGGCAGATTTTATTATTTGAATAAAATTCACAGACCTATACCCAAGGGGAGATAAAGAACTAATTGAACCATTATTTTATCCCCTGCTTGCAACCATGTCTTCAAACTTGGCCTAAAATAGTCAGGTCACCAGTTGGTCACAACACATCAGAGGCAGAATGCAAGTCCACAGAATTGCACAGGACTGTGCTGCCTGCCTCCGCTGGGGAAGGCGGGTGCAATTCATCTCTCCTTTGTTCCCGGAGCACAGAATGTAAGAGTGAAAGCAACCAGGCTCTATTTTGAGTTTCAGAATTCACACAGCCCAGCATGAGCTCAGGGAGGCGACAGACATAGCGGGAACTCCGGCGTTACTACTTCCCCTGTGTAAGCCAGACCTAGCAAAGCCCTTCTCTGGGCATGAGCTTGTGAGATTCTAAGAGGTGCAGACATCACTGCTCTGAAGTGGGTGTGCTTCGGTAAACAGAGGATACATTTGCTGTTTATCAACAACAAAGTTTAGGGTTTACATTTTACTCTAGATCAGAGTTCCTCAGCCTTGTCCTCCTCCTGCCTCTCTTTCCTCTCCTCCTCTTCCCCCCACTCCTCTTCCTCCCCCATTCCAAGGTCCCTACGGCCAGTTGAAGCAAGTAGCTGTATATCTGGGTTAGAGGAGACCAGAGACACATACTTTTCTCTGAAGCCCATGATACTCTATGTCACATTTTTTTTTTTTGTACTGAGGTGGTAAATTTTATGATGCCCAATTCAAACAAAACAGCTCAAATGAAGTTTCTGGGTACAAAATACATGAAAGACTTATAAACTCTTGCAAAATATATATTTTGCAAATTAGGTAACAGATTTATAAAATCAGTAGACCTTTTTTTTTGGTCATTGTGCCTTTAAAGAAAAGTATAGAGCTCAGTGTGATATTTCATTTTGTTTGGTGAAGGCAGTAAGTGTGCAAATGTACCCATAAGTCCCTTTTTTGATCATCTCCACTTTCTTATGTTTTGTGACAGGCTGGAGAGATGACACAGCAGTTAAGAGCACTTGCTACTCTTGCAGGACCCAGGCTCAGTTTCCAGCACCCATACAGTAGCTCACAGCCATCTCTAACTCCAATTACAGGGGACCCAATGCCCTCTTCTGGCCTCCACAGCCACTATCCATATATGATGCACACATGCATGGAGATAAAATACTCATACACATAAAATAAAGGTAAATAAATCTTTCACAGCAGCTAAAGGTATAAGCAGCAATCACAATGGTTGAATCAACAAATTGTGGTCTATACAGAAAATGGAATATTATTGTTCCTTAGAAAGGAAAATGCTGACTCAGCATCTTAAGAGGAACATGAAGGAGAATAACTCAATCATTCAGAAGACAAATAGCAAGAGAATCTAATCCTATAAAATACCTCAAGTGGCTGCATTCATAGGGGCAGAAAGATCAGTGGTATCAGGACCCTGGGGGAGGAAGGAGGAATGGGGAGTTACTAAGTGGTGGGGACAGAGTTTCCATTTCTGGGAGAAGAAAAACATTCTGGAGATGGGTGGTAGTGGCAGCTAAATGATAAGACTATATTAATGTCACAGGGTCAAGCTCTTTAGAACTGTTGAAAGTAGATTTTTTTTTCTCCTCAAGTATGATTATGATTTTTAAAGTGATTTGAAAAAAATCAAGACTAGTGGTTAAAAAGTATTTTGGTTCCAAGGTATTTCATTCCCTTCAGATACCTCACGCAATGATGGTTGGCACCTCCTTTCCCTTGAAGCATCTACCCCCATCTCCTCCTTTGCTGAAACACAAAGGACAAGTCTTTCATTCTGTGCTTCTGTAGGCTGAACTCTGTTTCCAGACCAGCTCATCTCCCAAGGATCTCATTCTGCAGTGTCAGGAAGGACTCACACTCTCAGTGGAGGGTCAGCCAGCCTTTGCTGGGTTCATTCTCTGCAGGCTTGACTGGAGCTCATACTTGAGCGTAGACATCACACTGGGCTTCATGAGTCCTTATGAGATCTCACTCCAGGGCCCTGAGCCTGTTGGAGGTCTTTAGTTTGGAACACCTCTGTTCTTGATCATGGTCAGGATGGGCGACTCAGAGGGGCTTCCAGGGAATAAGCCTGCATACTTTGAACTTGAATTCCCACCAGGATGGAGGGAAGAAAGGGAGACATGATTATCGGGTTGACAGAATTAAGGCAGGGAGTGACTTGAAGCAATCTCTTGTGTAGTTCCACCCGGAGGAATCTCTGCCTGAAGGTTAGGAACCCTCTTACCAGCAGTGCCCAGGAAGGATGTCCGTGCTGTTACAGAGTGAGTGATCCCTTGTACACTAAGAGGGACTTGGAGTATGCATAGATTTTATGCATGTGTGTACATTTGTGTGAGTGCATATGGGTAAGTGTGTGTGCCCCCTCTGTGTGTGTACATATGTGTCCATGTGTGTATGCCTTTCTTCATCTCTCCTTACTCCTTCCCTTCATTAGCTTAGAACTATTTCTTCTCCCCTGGAGGAGCATGGTCTTCTCACAGACCTCTAGTCCTGGAACCTGCTGAATAGTCATAGTCAGGAAGCAAAATGGTTAAAACCAGCATTGGATCAAATGTAGATGGTGGTATTAATTCAATGTCTTACCTCTACCTTGTCTGGATTCTAAGTACGTGGCAGTGTATACTGAATGGATAAGTCTTTTTTATTTTACTATTTTAAACTCCTGATTTTCATTGTACAAAATCATGGTGACATGTTTTGGGCCAGGGAGCTGTGTAGCCCTGGGAAGCAGGCCTGGAGCAAGAGTGGGGTCTAGGCATATCCAAACCCTGGAAGTCTCATTCTGGGATCGGCAGGACATTCGCCCCATCTCTGCCTCACCAGAGGAGATTATGTAGCTGGTAGCCAGGTTAAACTTCCTCTCCCTTTATAAGGTCTTGTCCAGCAGGACCTGGAATTCCTCCTCATGCAAAGGAGACATCCTCAGTACTCTGGCCTTGGCCACTGATGTGTATGTACTCACCCCAATTGCCCCTAATTACCCCACAAAGGTTTAAATACCCTTTGTTCTCTCCATTAAATGAGACCAGTTTTCTGAAGCTGCTTGTGTGTGTGTGTGTATGTTTTTTCCCACACACCCACTGATGACCAAGATCCTACACCCACCCACACCAGGCTAAGTTTCCCCCTCTCCAGTCCAGCCAGGTGTGTAATTGGCCTGGCTACCCCGAGGGGGAGAAGTGGACACAGCTGGCATCGTGTTACAGCTACATCTGTAGCCATCAATCCGTAAGCCCTGTCAGCTACTGAGTATAAATGAGGGTGTGGCCCTCTTGGCACGTACGGCACATAAGGCACATAAAACGTATCACCAGTGCCATCCACTCGGCCAGTAAAGAGTGCCTTGTTCCACTTGTCTCTTTGGGGCTGTGCCCCTATTATCCCAGTTCATCAGAGTGCCCCTGGTGTCATCTGTTCTAGGCCTACCTCACCACCCCAGTGCCAGCCACATCCTTCTGACTGTTCCAGAGCTCTGGTTCACACTGTATCTACTCATGTAAACTGAGAGAAAAGTCTACCTCCCTTCATTACCGTCACTAGTCTGTGGCCAGGGAGATGGGTGCAGGCCCTAAATACTATAGCTCCAGAGCCTTACCTTAAATGTTCATATACATGTTTTTGTGTCCCTGGTTTTGGTGACTGAGTCATGAGAAGCTGTGATGCATATGCAGAATATGCCCTGCCACCTTCAGCCTTGGGGACTGAATGGATTGGTCACAGGGAAACTCCTTTACCGTTCACGGATGAATTAATGGATATTCATTCCTTCTGCAATTGAGTTCCCAGTTCCTTCTCTCTGATGACACAGTATATGCCAGTATTCAGGTTTCATCTGGAGAAAACTCACCCCTCCTCATATCCAGGCAGCACTATTGGGCTCTCAATATTACCTCCTGGCTCCCCTGGACACCTTGACTCATGCTACACAGCTCAAGCATTTATCAACTTTAGTTCACTTTTATCCAAACTTAGTCAGCTGATTTTTAACTTCTATCCATGTATCGTCTTTTAGAACAAAACACTGGCTTCGGTCTTCTTGATACAGACATCAATAAGGTATTCTGGACTTTGAAAGGTGTTCATAGAGCAGACACACAGGGCTGGAGGCCTGTAGGTACAAGAATGGCCAACACGCGCTTTGTGCTCCTCCTCAGAGAGGGAAGACATAAGAAATTCATACCATCTCATTCTGCAGATTCCAGGCAGCTAGCCATGGCACACAACAGGAAACCAGGCCTGTCTGACCCAAAGATGAGTTTCAAGATTGAGGCATGTGTGTATTGCGGTTGGTCCCATGGTATGAAGTCATCAGGGCTGGATTAGAGTGGAAGCTAATGCATTCCAGTGCAGGGGTGTATTTACTGCCAGTTCTATTCAAGACATCATGGGAATGACTGTCATGGGTATATTGTATGTTCAAGTTTATCCAAATCCTGCCCCTATGGTGGATAGTTAACATGCCAAAGGTATTTAAAAGCTCTTAAGATTACTTGTGATACAATGGAATCTAATTCAGTTCCAGAATCATCGGTGCTTTCCCTAGGCCAGGACAATTCACATTCTAGACAGGGCTGGAGATACTATGTCCGACTGGTTGCCATGCAGCTCTGCAGTTTTCTTCTTTTGTTCCATACTAAATAAGAGGTGCAGAGGCCCATGAACACCATTTAGTCACACCCTAGCACCCCACTTAGAGCAGTCCTCCTACCCAATGGGGGATTAGATCCACCTTTCTTCAAGCTGCTGAGTTTTCTCTAGCTGTCTCTTCTGCCATCAGCCATTTCCAGCACACATCCCTTTGCTGTTTCCCTCCGTCTGGGCCTTTTTCCCATCGCACAGACAGCTCTGCTGTCCTGGTGTGCCGTGGTTCCCAGATTAACAGGACCCCTCAATGGGAGTGGGCTCCCACAGCAAACCCCAGGGGCTCCTCTGTTCTGTCTGAGTTAGGCATAGGTAATGGCTAAGATTTTGATGTTTCTTTCAAATGTTAAACATGTCTACAGTTCCTTGTGGGTTGGGAAGTCTGGACTACTAAAGACCCATGACTTTGATTCTACTGAAACCAACACTCTCCTGTCTTCTGCAGTGCTGAAAGATCTCACGGTTTATCATAGACACGTGACAGCCAGTGTCACTGAATCAGCATCATGTATTTGAGACCTGATGAGGGCATGGCACATGGTTGTGCTGTTCTTCATAGGTCAACGCAGCACAGCATGACTCAAGCTCCCACCTCCCCACCCCCTCTCCAGAGCCTTCATTTCATTTTTCAACCTGAATGAGAGACATAGCAGGCTGTATCCCAGAGGAGCCAAGATTTAAGCCAATAGTTTCAGGGGCTGGGTTAGTGTGTGTCCTTACATCCTATAAATATGCATTTGTGTTCATCTTGAATCCCACCACATGTAATGGTGTCACAGGTGCCTGGAGAAGCAGGTGACAAGAGTCTTAGTCACACTATACCCTGTCAGATGGGAGATTCCCAAAGAGATCTCACTCAGACAGGATGCTGTGTTTAGCCATTCTTGATGTTAATACTATAACCTTGTTCTTTCCAGCAGGTTGCCTCCCATTTGCATTTAAAGGTGGGAGCAAAGGCCCCTCTCTACTGGCACTTCGAAACCGCACAGACTCTCGGGAGCAGATGAGCAATGACTCCACAGAAGGCGCCGTGGACTCCTGCAACGCAACAGGTATGAAAGGACCCGTGACAACACTGACCCCAGGATTGTACTGTCAGCCCTTCCCTGTGTTCTTGTCATTATGAGCTAAAACCTCATGAGCAGAGTGTCCAGGATGATGTCCCATAGCTTGGAAGGACATTGACACCCTATGATATTAGCAAGGGACCAAATAGTGGGCTTGGCATCTCACCCAGATTTCTGAAGTTAGAGCAGGCTACTTGATAAATGCAACCATCAAAGTAATAATTCAGCCTGAAAGCAGAGGCCATCCTTGATCACCAGCCAGCAGTAGTGTGAGGATAACGTCCACTCTCTACATCTGATAGCTTTGTTGCTAAACCAAGTATTGGCAAAAGTACTCCCAATTAATTTTTTTTCATAAAACCAGACTATTGAAATCTTAAAAAAAAAAAAAAACTTTCTAAAATGCAGAATGGGTATCCCTTTCTGTTCTAAGGTAGAGATCAAGGGACCCTCTGCTGTGTGACTTTCATGTATGAGAGATGTGAACTCATTTCATACAAGGAACTGATGATTTACGAAAGACGACGTGATCTCACCCAAGTCTAGTTCCATGATCCAATAAAGTTATTGATGTTACTTAATAGAAGCATGGATGATTGAGAGAAGCTACACCAGTGAAAAGCCCACCCCAGCATGGGTTTATGACTTTAAAAAAATGGCATCCTTGCGCTCACTGTACAACTGTCAGGCAGCTCACCCTGAGGGTCATCCCTCTCCCCTGTCTACTGCTTACTGCTTTGAGGAAGTGTATCATGTGAGTCTTTTAAATGTCTACCCTCCCTTTGCCAGGAGGGAATGCTTCAATTCAGAGGAAATACTAACAACTACACACAGCAGCAACTTCAAAAGTATGTGTGTGGTTAGGAACCGACTACACCTTCTTAGCTCTCTCTCTGATGTAACTATGAAAAGCAGGTCTTTTCCCACATGGTCACCAAGGTCTCTGTTTAGCTGAGTATGCTCCACTGGTCACAATGGCTTCTTCACTTGTAAATCCCATGTTAGTGCCTTCCCTATACGGATTGTTCCTAACAGGGGGCAAGAGACAACACTTGACTCAGCTCTGCTTTCCTTCCACCTGGGGCACGAGACACCAAGAGAGAGTACAGGTGCAGTGACTGAGCAGTGCCCCGAAGAAAGGAAAGTTCAAAAGCGGTCAGTGGCCAGTGCAGGAGAGCTCCAGGCAGGGATGGTCCCAGGTCTCTGGCTTGGTGAAGCCTGAGCACAAACTTGGGCAGATGCATGGGAGACTATCCTGACCACAGATAAAAGCCAGTGTCGAGGCTAGAGGCCATCCTGTCTTAGCCACTTCCAAGGAGGTAAGGTGGCCAAGCCTTACCAGGTGAGCAAGCGTGGAATGGAGACCACAGAGCCGAGTGTGTGGAGAGAAGCAATACCCTGCAGTCCACGGAGGATGTGGGAGGTGGGAAAATACGCAGATTTGAATCCAAAGCTTGACATAATGTAATGGGTTTGCTGTGGAGTAAACAGTGGGAGGGTGAAGCACCCAAGAAGAAAATCCTTGGCAGCTCAGAGAGGGACCGCACTGGGAGAGACTGGTGTCCGGTGACTTGCGAGAAGAAGAAAACACAGAGAGAAGGGGTCCTTCAGGGTAGATTCTGCTTCAGTGTCTGGCGGGGAGTGGGGCTCGAACCCACTACATAACCAAGGCTTACCTTGAACTTCTGATCTTCCTACCTCCATCTTCTGAGTATTGGGATTAGGAATACATACCATAACTCTGTTTTATGCAGTGCTGGGCATGGGTCCTGGGCTTCATGTGTGCTAAGTATGTATTCTACCGACTAAGCTGCATCTTGATCCTCGGAGCTTTAATGGAAGGAAAATATTAATAGCTTCATTATGGAGTGTGAGTAAATCGGGAGTGGCCGGGAAAAGAGAAAGGCCCTTGTCTTTGATTTTGGCTCATTTGGTTCTTTGGTTTTTGTTCTGGTCTAACTCCTAGCCTTAACTTTACAGAATTAGAAATTAGACTTTGACGAGTTATGAATTCATCACATCAGGAATTGTGACTGACAATTTTAAAGATCCATGTCTAGGGACCAGGGTCCTCGTCTGTGCTGGGAAGCCAACACAAGTAGATGTTACTTAGTGGACACAGGATGGAGGAACCTGGGAGGTCCTTCCATGTTTACCACAGTGACATCACTCGGGGGGCAGTGTTCTTGTTGCCCAGTTGGGTGACTTGTTTTTGCCTTTCAGAATTCACTGTTTTGCTCATCTACAAACCTAGACACAGCTGTGGTAGCATTAGTCGTGTACTTGGCTATTGGAAGCAGGTCTCTGGGAATGCCTATGGAGGACTGTCTAGATTTAGATAAGCCTCCGAGGATGTCTGTGTGGGATTATCTTGATTAAGTTAATTGATACAAGAAGATTCATCTTAACTGACAGGACCATGCCCTGAGCTGGGAAGTCTGAACTTTATAAACTGGAGAAAGGGAGCTGAGCACAGCAAGCTTGCATAGATTCTTGGCTCTCCGCTCTTCATGATGGATGTGATGTGACCAGTTTTCTCAGGCTCCTCTACTGTCGCTTCTTCTCTCTGGTGGACTGGAACCCAGAACTTTAAGATGTCTATGTCAGGATACTTAATCACAGCAACAGAAGAGACCATGAAAATATGAACACTCATCAAGGAGCCAGCCTCACTTGTCAGCAGCCCTCCGGAGTGTGGCTGTCTCCGGCTTTCCAGTGTCACATAGCAGTGCGCAGCTGCCATGCGCATGTGCAAGAGTCTAGCAGCCCCTTCTTCTTTGCCTTTCCTAGAGACTGACAGTGGGGTATCACTAGTCTAGATCTGGAGCTAAATCAATCTCAATCACTCTCCCTCTCCTTCCCTCCCCCTCCCCCTGCCCCTCTCCCTCTTATTTTTATCCAAGGTCTACATACTTACTGTCACTTACATTTGATGCACCATAATTCTGCCAGACAGATTATTTTAGCTATCTATAAAATTTCTTTTCTTTACTTTTTTTTTTTTTTAGTTCAGAAGGTGTTTTTGAAGACATAATCTTCTTTCAGGATTAAGCTAGACTGCAGGGTATGGTGGTCAGCTTTAAGTGTCAGCTGATATAATCTAGAATCATCTGGGAAGAGTCTCAATGAGGAATTGTCTGGATGGGGTTGGCCTGAGGCCATGCTTGCAAGAACTCTTTCTTTCTGTCTTCCTCCCCTTCCCTTCCTCCCTCCTTCCCTTCTTCCCTCTTTCCCTTTCTTCCCTTCCTTCCCTTTTCCTTCCTTCCTTCCTTCCTTCCTTCCTTCCTTCCTTCCTTCCTTCCTTCCTTCCTTCCTTCCTTCCTTCTGAGAAGGTCTCACTATGTAGCCCCAGATAGCCTGGAAATCCCTGCGTTGACCACGTTGGCTTCACACTCAGAGATCTTCCTGCCTCTTGTCCCAGATTTCTAGAATTAAAGGCATGTGCCACTGTGCCTGGTCAAGAGACTTTCTTAATTGTGTTAAACGAGATGGGAAGACCTACCCTGCGCATGGGCAGTACCATTCCCTGGCTTTGTGGTTCTGAGCTGTATGAACATAGGGTGCTAGCTGAGGACTAGAATGCACATGTTTATTACTCTTATCTCCTAATTATAAATGTGATATGACCAATCCCCTAGAGTTCTTGCCTTTTCTGACTTTCCCTCAGCAATAGCCTTCATCCCCTAAGCTAACTTTGTCAGGGCATTTTGTCATAGCAACTGGAAATGACCTAAGATACAGGAGAGCACAACGAATCAGTTTTGTCTTAGGATTGTCTACAGGAATCCGAGTCCCACGGGCATCATTGGGTACCACCTGGATGACTGTGGGAGGGGGGACATGGCTGTGGGAGACGGGGGTCTGGAGCTGGAGTATTTGCTTTGGTGAGAGGACTACCCAGGGCAAATGATGCAAGTGCTTAGTGAGATGAATCACCTGGCTGGTTGGTCACAGCTGAGATGACATTACCTGTGCAATGTCACCTGTCTTTGAAGTAGAGTCATTGGAATCAAACCAGCAAACAGGTTTAAGTGTCAGCCTTGCCTCAACCAGGTTATCCAACTCACCAATGGCTACTCAGTGTCTTCTGGGAACACAGCATGCTGGGTATTGGCAGTACAAACACAAAGTATTGAAGAAGCAAGCCTGTGTGCACTGTGGTATGTGTGTGTGTGTGTGTGTGTGTGTGTGCATGCACACACATGTGACATGAGAGGACAGCACAATCTGTGTTAGAGGAGAGTGAGCCTTTCAATTTTCAAGACAAGTGGAAGGCATCAACAGTGAGGGAGAAGAGGATTTGAGATAAAAGAGAAACTCATGGGCTGCTATCATGGCTGGGTGCAGGGTGTGACTGTGAGCTTTGTAGCTGGATAATGAAGTCAATCGTGACATCAGACTATGAAAGTCCAATACTAAACTAGAAAGATGTTTCTGCTCACCTGTCTGGTCTGTCTCTCTTATTCTTCCTGTATGGACCCACATAAAGGATATTTGCTGTTAACAAATCTACTTAATAGGACCTTTTAGCTGCTGAAATGCCCTCCTTTGTATATCTCCCATATTAGCCAACACCTGCTATCCTTTCAGGAGTGATGGAGGGAGTTTGGTTGTCACAGGATAATGCAATAGACTCTGTGTGAAATCTCCTAGGAAGAGACTCTGTGGGGGTAGCTCGAACAAGAACACGCACATAGGCTTACATATTTGAACACTTGGTCCCCAGTTGGTGGCTCTGTTTGGGAAGGTTCTGGAGGTGTGGCCTTGCTAGAGGAAGTTTGTCACTGGAGATGGGCTTTGGGAGTTTAAAGATGCATACCGTCTCCTGTTTGCTCTGCTTTGTGCTTGGGGCTCCAGATGTGAGTTCTCAGCATCCTGCTCCAGATACCGTGTTTGCCTGCTGCCGTGATGAACGCTGCCGTGATGAACTCCTATCTCTCTGGAACTCCAAGCTCAAACGCTTTCATTCTATAAATGCCTTGGTCATGGTGTTTTATCACAGCAATATAAGCGAGAGTGACTAACACAATCCCTATGAAGAAATACAAGGCTCTTGGTAACTGTTATCCTTCTCCTTTCTGCTGCTGGCTTTTCTTGAAGTTACCTTGACCCAGGTACCCTACCTGGAGGGGTGGTGCTTGAGCGTTCCTACCCTGAACACCTGCCACTCTCTGTGGAGTAGCACAAGCCAGTGCTACTAAGCCTGGTTCTCTGTGTGAATGTTCAGCTAACTGTGGGGCTTGTTCAAGGACTGTAGCCAACAACACCCACAGTTTGTTCTGGCCCCAAGCCTGTGGATTTGAGCCAGCTCCCAAGTACACATAGGCTCTCTGGGAGGAGCTACAAGGCTGAATGTGATGCTCCAGCCAGTCTCATTCCTCAGTGAGTTCACATTACTGCCTGAGGTTATGAGTGCTGAAGCCCAGAAACAACAACTGTGCAGGGAAAGAAAGTTCTAGAAGCTTTGTGTCCCAGAACAGGCGGAGGCATACAGCTTTAAGTTGCATTCTTGCACCATGGTGATGTGGTTCAGGGACTCGAAACATCATTGCTCTGGTGACAGCAGACCCCTGTATTTCTTCTTGGAGAAATCCTGGGGCTAGAAAGACAGAGGGCCTCTCTGTCCCTCAGCCTTATATGCTCCCAAGCCACCAGCCATGTCCAGAAGGAACAGGGTGACAGAGGTAAAGTGCCTTGGGGTCTAGGTGGAGATGGGAGGTCCCTGGAAGCTTGGGTCATGCTCTATTGCTTTGTACCCAAGGCCAAGATTATTGATAGAGACAGTATCATTTCTGAGTAACTTAGGGTTGACAGGCTTTCTGAGCATTCAAATGTGTAATTTCTCTTATCTCTGTCTTTAAAAAGAACCCCTCAGACCAGACTCCATGTTTCTTTTTTTTTTTTTTTTTTTTTTTAGGTTCACTTTGAAGCCAGATGTCTTAGTTAGGGTTTTACTGCTGCAAACAGACACCATGACCAAGGCAACTTTTATAAGGAGAACATTTAATCGGGGCTGGCTTACAGGTTCAGAAGTTTAGTCCATTAGCATCAAGGCAGGAACATGGCAGCATCCAGGGAGGCCTGGTGCAGGAGGAGTGGAGAGTTCTACATCTTCATCTGAAGGCTGCTAGGAGAAGACTGGCTTCCAGGCAGCTAGGATGAGGGTCTTAAAGCCCATGCCTACAATGACACACTTCCTCCGACAAGGCCACACTTCCTCCAACAAGGCCACACCTCCTAATAGTGCCACTCCCTGGGTCAAGCATACTCAAATCCTCACACCAGCTTTAGCATGCACCTTTGAAGCTTGAGCCAGGCTACCATCTCTGCTGTATGTGGAGAGATGTGTGGGGACAACAGAGTGAGTGACAGGGGCTGTGTCTTAGCTCAGTGTTCTTTTTTATGGACATACTTACAAAAATCACGAGCATCTCTAAGACCTGGGGGAGTAGAAAGTCCATTTTTGCCTCCGCTGTTTCACTACCTACCCAAAGAGAGAGGTGGAGGCCAAACCCAGAAGGACATTACATCACACAGAGAACTATCATGACAGCCTTCCAAAGGAAGGACCCGACTACTACAATAGCAGACCCAGATTAGGGTAGGGCAAGACTGCAAAGCCTGAGGTATGCCTTCAGACACAGTTGTCATATCCATCTGTCTGGATAAAAATAATTGACCAGGTATGATCACTAATATTCACTGTCAATGCAATGGACTTCAAACAATCTAGAAGAAGTCTCTTAGTGTATTCTCTCAGATGTATTTTTAGATAGTGTTTTAGATACCTGAATGTAGATATCCCAGGAGCTGGATCCCTGACTAAATTAAAAAAATAAAAATAAAATAAAAGGAAAGGAAATGGAAAAAGTCAGCTGAACAGCAACACCCATCCTTCTGCTCTCTGCTTCCTGTCTTGTGTATGCAATGTGGCCAGCTGCCTCCTGCTCCCACTGTTAGGCTTTCCCGCCATGATGGATTGCATCCACACACACACAGTGAGCTTTTCCTCACATCGCTTTTGTTGAATAATTCATCACGGCAGTGAGACAACTAATCCATCAGGCTGCAAACAAACCGAGATCCTGCCCTGGTGTCAGAGTCAGCGCCCAATTGCTCTGAAGAAACACCGTGACCACAATGTCTCTGTAAATAACAACATTTAATTTAGGCTAGCTTATACTTTCAGAAGTTTGGTCCATTATCATCATGGTGGAAAGCATGGCAGCCTGCAGGGAGGCATGGTGCTGGAGAAGGAACTACATCTTGATCCACATTAGGACACTAGATTCCACAGTGGGTGGAGCTTGAGCGTGTAAGACCACAAAGCCCCGCCTGCACAGTGATGCACTTCCTCTAACAAGGCCACACCCCCTCCAACAAGGCCACACCTCCAAATTAGTGCCACTCCTTATGGGCCAAGCCTTCAAACACATTCGTTTACAGGGCCAAACCTATTCAAACCACCATACCTGGCAACTCGGCACAGTCTTCTTTTCAGTTGGGTGGGGTGGATGCTAGTACAATGTATACACTGACAGATGCTACATAATATCTAATCTACTAACTGATTTTCCAGTTGCCATAACAAAGTATCTTATAAGAAGCAAACTTGGGGCAGGAGGGGTTATTTTGGCTCACAGTTGGAGGATTCACTATAGCATGGCAGGGAAGTGACTGGTGGTACCAGGAAGGGCAGCTGGTCACATTATATTCACAGTGATAAATGACTATGCTCAGAAGACTTTCTCCCTTTATGTATAGTCTGGTACCCCAGGCAGGGATTAGTGCTGCCATTTTTTTTTTTCAGGACAAAAGATTGTTTTATTTTAATGACTGATCCATGTGAGACCACAGCCAGACCACTATGTGCAGACTTGAGGAAAGCTTTATTTCTTGGTCTCTTTCTCCTTGGACAGAGTCTTAAAGATCTCTTCCTTCTTAGTCTGGAAGCGCTTCTCCTCGTGCTTTTGTGCTTTGACTTGCGAGCCTCAGCCTGGTCATCCAATAGCTTCTTGCCAGCATTGTCTGCCTTCAGTTTGTGGATATGCTCCTTAAGAATCCACTTGTCTTTTTAATACATTCCCTTTGACCTTCAGGTACAGGCTGTGATACATATGGCAGTCAATCTTCTTAGATCCCCAATATCTCCTGAGAAGGCGGTGCAGGATCCTCATCCTCCTCATCCTGTTCTCTGGCATCCGAGTGTTGGCAGTACCCTTCCACCTCCCTGTGCCCATACACCTGCCCTTCTGTCAGGCCAAGGTGTTTTTCCAGCATCAAGCCCAGGAACAGACAGTCACAGGCTTCTGGATGATCAGCCCATCTTTGATCATCTTCCTGATCTGCTGACGGGGGTTGGCATTGGTGATTTCATTGGTCTCATTTGAGATCCAACCAGACCTCATTTTTACCACAGCAGAGGACACTGGAGGCAAGCCTCTTCTGTAGCCTGAGCGTACCCATGGGTGCAGACACAGCAGCAAAGGGGGCGGGGGAGTGCTGCCATTTTTAAGGGTGAGTCTTGAGCCCTCAATTAACCTAATCAAGATGATCCCTCACAGGCACACCTAATCTAAAAATCCTTCATTGACTGAAATTTGTGGAATCTTGTCTCCTAGGTGATTCCAGATTCTGCAAGGTTGACAATACTAACCATCAGATCTGTGAAAAGGTTTCAAATTGCAGAGCAAACGGAGAGGTTTCCCATACACTCTCCTACTAAGGCTCAGTGCAGCTTATTGAGTCTATGGTTTGATATTTGACTTTTCCCATACAAGAAGCCCTAGGTTCTTGTGTAGATTAGTTACTGGGAGCACATTATCATAGTAAATGAGGTCCACAGAGCCCCTCAGACCCGACGTAGGTTCTTCTCTCATAGGCAGAACCCAAGCCCTGTCAGCTCTGTTCCCCGACTCTCTGCTTCTCCTTAGTGTTCTTTCTGTGGTTCCAGGTTCCCCCTCTCCTCTCTGGTTGCCACCAGTATACCAGCTCAGAGAGGACTGGGTGGAGTCCAGAATGGGCAGGATCTCAGTTAGGAGTGAGTATGAGAGTGGGGAGAGATGCTTTCTCTCCAAATCTTAGTGTGATGACTCTTTTAGGCAAAGACCTTCCTTCACTGATGATCTTTAATGAAGCGACTTTCTGAGACAAGCTTAGCCTGCTCATGTCCCCCTCCCCCCGCCCCTGGAGTAGGTTTAAACACATGTACTTTATTCAGGGTGAACCAAAGGTTATATAGTCTGGGTGTGAGGATATCCAGGGTGGCAAAAGGTCATGGCTGAAAGCCAAGGTACTGAGATGCCTCATTAGCATGGAGAGGTGTTCTGGGGGCTGGGAGACTGATGCCAGTGACCACCTGGTTGGCGGTCACCTGGTTATGAGCCCCAAGACAGGCACAGAAACAGGGAGGAAACTAATTCCACTCCTGCTAGCCTCAAGTTTTGAGATTTCTGAGGTTTGACCATGCCCTACTTCACCAGTTCCATGTGGGTTTCCCTTGTGGGATGGTCCACATGCCCCACACTCTCCATTGTAACCCTCTCAAGGGTGGCTGCCATTTCTGTCCCTCTCCTGCTCCAAAGAAGCTGATCTTTAGTTATTTTCTGTGCCTCAGGAGGATTCCTACAGTGTTAAAAGCCCTCCTCCTTCATGACCACACCTGTAATGTACTGTGTCCTCTGGAAGAGCAGCATGGTCATAGTGACAAGACGTCATCCTGCGTCACCGTGCGTCTGCATTAGAGATTAGGATCCAGCCCTAGGGGGCCTGGTAATGATGTCTGCTTTCCAGAAAGCTTACTGATGGCAACCTGGTAATGAGTTCTGGCTTCATCATGGGTTAAACATTGACCCTGTGGGAAGGAGATGAAGAAAAAGTTGAGGGGTTATAGAAGACCATGCTTCAAAAAGGTGCAGATTCTTTCACTCCCCAAATTTTCTTTGAAGTTTACTATAGCTAGAAGTACATCCCTTTTGAGACAGGATGTCATCTGGACTGCCTAGGGGCACATGCAAACTTTAAGACCTGACTCAAGGTAGACTGACCTTCAAGGGCTCACGTACTATCTTAAGAGAAAATCCAGATATGAATTCAGTCCGACAGCCACTGAGCTGTCTTGCATATTTCATCCCTGTGTCTTTCTGCTGTCCTTTCTCTCATTCCTAGCTGAAATGGGAGTCCTTGTGGGCTTCCACTCATCATCTCAGTATCACATGAAGGTCCTCTATCTGAGTCATCCCTCCAACCTTCAGTTAAGTGGCTATTGTTTGTTAACATTTGTGTAGGCTTGTCCAGTCTTCAGCCCTAAACTCATTTAAACCATTATGGTATAAAAACAAAACAAAAAAGCCATTATGGTATTATTTTGAAATTTATTTTATTACTTGAGTCTATGGTTCTCAAGGATGAACTTTGTATGTGATGTCATATTTTCAGTGTCAAAGGGAGTCTATGAAATCTTCCCTTACCTATGCTTCAGAACACACATATTTACATACATGCCCATATACGTGCATACACTCACATTTTTGTGCACCCATACTTGAATATCCATATACATGCATATACACATGGAGTTTATTACCCATCCCTTTATGATACCAAGGTATTGCATTCTTATACCAGCTCTTGTCTACCCCCTCCTTTTCTAGATGTGAACTTCCCTGGTGGTAAAGCTGCTTCCTTGACTTCTGTAGCCTCAGAAAGTACCCATCATGATATCAGAAAGAATATGGCCTTTTTCAGATTTATAGTGCCCGGCATTTAACATGCACTGAATTCTCTTGAAGAAATACAAAGAAGAGCAACCATAGGCAGCCATGTTAGGGATGTACAAGGCATTTCACTATGCCATTGTGACCTGCTGGCACAAGGTTTCCGCTTGTCCGCAGGGTAGCTGTGTCAAGGCTACTATGGACATGTGAAATCATAGTACTTCCCATGGCTTGGTGCTTTCCAACTCTGCTTAGCACTTACGATAAACCATGGCCACCATGTTTGCACTCTGAAGTGTGACAGTAAAACTAGGAGATATTTAGTTCCTTTGTATATATTCTTGTTCAGTTTTACTGGCAGATGGTTCATTCTTACCAAGGATCAGAACACCCCCAGGAAATAATTGTTCTTTTTTCTATATTAAGAACTTTCGTTTTTTTAACATGAAGACAGTACTTTAGCCTTCCCATCTGTCTCCCTCCTATATCTCTTCCTCCCTTCCTTTTCACATATCTGATTATCACGTATCCAACATGCTATTCATGTACCTTGGGGTCATTACTCAAAATAAGTCACCTGAATACCACCCCAGCGGTTTGATAGCACCTCGAGTCAATCTGATAACCAAGATAGCTGCTAAATAAGTAACAGGTAGGGAGGTATGCTCAGTGTGGAAAATCTCCATGAGGAGATGTTCCTGTCTAGGGTGAGATGGAGGGTGATGCCACACAATTTAATTATGTTGCTCAGAGTGGCACATACTTAACACATATGGATTATTTATTTATGGAATTTTTCCATTTAACAGTCTCAGTCCTCAGCTGACCTCAGCTAACTGAAACCTGCAGAACAAACCCACAAGTGCTGAAAGGCAGTTATATCATGCAGAGGATCTCTGGCATGGGAAGTTGGTTATTCAGCAATTTCTCAACCAGCTCTGCCAACAGCCCTGGCCCAGTAAACACTCACCTCACTTGTCTGACCTCTGCTTATCTATATCTACAAAGCCAATAGCATGTCAATTTCCTCTTCCACCCAAGAGAAAAAGTCATACAAGTGTGAAGTGACAGCTTCTCTTCTAGAAGGTTCTAGGGCTCTTCATTATTGAAACTGGATGTGAAAGTTCAGTCCAGTGGCCATTGAACTGATTCTGTCTTTTCATGACTGTCAGGGTCTCTTCTAGTATTTTCATGCCCTTTTTTGTTAGATGCACATATGTTTATATTTATTACATCCTTTGCATAGATCAGCCCCTTCATTTTAAAATCTTCCTTTTCATGCTTGCATGCAGCATAGTCATAGTTTTTATTCTGGTTCAACAATCTCTGCCATTTGATTGGATCTCTAGCCCATTTACAACTAGTGTAATTTATGTCTGTCCTTGGCTTTCTGCTTTCTGTGCAACTCATTATTCATTGTTTATCTATTTCTCCTTTACTAATTTCTACATTATGGAGGGGGGGTGCCTTCTAAAGTAGCTTTCATGAATGGTTTCCTACTTTCTTCTCATTGTCTGGTTTCAGATAACCCCAGGTTCTGTTCCATCATACCACTTCTCAGATTTAGGATCACAAACAGGATTTCCCCTGTTTGGCTTCAGCCTGGGATACCTGCCTTCTCTTTGTACACTGACCTTTTAGTGGGCTTCTGTGTACAAGTAGTATCCACTGGGAAAGGCAAGGAAATCTACTGTAACATAGTACTTCTATAGAGACAGAGGACAGAAACCAGAGCTCAGAGGCTCTCCTCTCCCTCCCCCTCCCCCTCCCCCTCCCCCTCCCCCTCCCCCTCCCCCTCCCCCTCCCCCTCCCCTCCCCCTCCCCCTCCCCCTCCCCCTCCCCCTCCCCCTCCCTTCTTCTCTCACTTTCCTCCTGCTCTCTCTCCTCCTGCTCTCTCTCTCTCTCTCTCTCTCTCTCTCTCTCTCTCTCCTCCCTCCCTCCCTCCCTCCCTCTGACAAAACATACACAACTCAGTTTGCCATTTTCTCTGAGTTCTATAGAGGTGAGCTCGTTCATGTCCTTATGCAGCTGTCACCATCCACCATCCACTCCAGGGTATTTCATCTACCCAGCTGAGCCTCTGGTCCCATCAAACCTTACCCACTGCCCCTCATTCCAGCCCCAGAGACAACCAGTCGGCTCTTCACCTCCATGAACCACACTTAGAATCTTATTCAAGTAGAGCGGTGGCTTATTTGTCTCTAAGCGCCTGTCTTATTCCTCTTAGCACAGTGTTTTCAGTGTTCATGCCCATGTGTAGAACCCATTTGTTCATGTCATTTGAGTCGCAGTCTGCGGTAACTAAGCTTCATCTTGGAGAACCTCCTTTGTTATCTCATAGAAAAGATTGGTCAGCATCAGACAAGTCTGTTTTTATTTATCTCTGGGAAAGTCTTTGGCTTTTACTTTTTCTTTGTTGGATCTGTATGACTAAGGTTCTTACTCCTTAGTACTTTGTGCTTTCCAGTTGCTTTCCAGCAACCTACTTCTGCTGAGAAGTCCTCTGCTGACTAACAGGGTTCTCCCTGCTCTTCTACCATTCCTTTCTAAGTTTCTGGACTTCACCATCGTCCTGTCCTCTCTCATTTCATTGTTCATGGAGTTGACTAAGTTCCCAGATAGTTCTATTGTTTTTATTAATTTGGAGCTTTTAGTAATTATTTTTATTTGAATTTTTCTCTGAAGCTCTGTTTGTTTGGTTGGGTTCTTTTTTTGGTTTTGGTTTTTAAAACAGGGATTTTCTGTATACCTTGGGTGTCCAGGAACTCGATTTGTAGACCAGGCTAGCCTTCAACTCAGAGATCTGCCTGCCTCTGCCTCCTGAGTGCTAGGATTAAAGGTGTGTGCTACCATGCCTGTTTCAGTTATTCTGTCAAACTCAGTTGTTCTTTGTCCACTTTAGCCCACGAGTTCTGCTGTGCTTTGATTCAGTTACTGGACTTTTTGATCTCTGTAACTTCCACTTAGCTCCTTTGTATAACTTCTATTTTATATTGACATTTTTCTACTTGATATTATAATTTCATCTAAGCGTTTTATTTTTGTAGTATATGTGTGTGTGTGTGTGTGTGTGTGTGTGAGCTGCACACACGTAAGTATGCAGGTGCATGTGCCATGTACACACCACGTGGAGGCTGGAGTCTTAAGATGGTAGGTATCCACCTCTGTGCCTTGAGACAAAGTCTCTCACTGAACTTAATTTTCTCAAATTTCTGACCAGCTGGGTGGCCAGTGAGTTTTCCAGATCAGCCTGTCTTAGCTGTCTCTCACCATGTTGGGTTATAGGCACACACAGCCTGGACAGTCAGTGCTTCTATCTCAGTGCTGTGGACTTGAACGCAGGACCTCAGAATTGCAGAGAAATAGGGATTTAAACTCGGGGCTCTATAACTGCAAGGAGTTAAACATACCACTGAGCCATATCCCCACCTAGCCTGTTCTCCCTCTTAAGCCTTCTTTTCCTTCCTGATCTTGGTTTCTGCCAATTCTACCAACGCGTTTATAATTACTAGTGCTGTATATTCCACATTGGTCGAACATTCGTGAATCCCCTTGAAGCAGACTCTGCCGTCTGCTGGCCTTTGCACCTTGCCCGTCAGGATGTCATGTTTTCCTGTCCCTTTGTCTGTTCAATATTCTTTGTTAGAAATGGGACATTTTGGTTAATGTAGCAGCCCTGAGTACTGGCCCTCTTCCTTCCCATGGCTTCTGTAATCACCATTCACTGATTTATTCGGCTAATTACTGGCTGTGTTATTTTAAATGAGATCTGTCCTCCCCTGCGTGCACACTGTGTTAGGCTTCAGAAGCTGCTCATTGGGGAGGGACTGCATCCCGCATGCTACTCTGGTGTGGTGGGACTCACTTTCCTTTGTACACAGACATAAGTCCATTTAACTGCCTGACTGGCTGATGTCTGGATTGTTTTTTCACAATCCCCTAGCAGTGTAAGTTGCTTTATAAACTAATGTGACCACAATTTGGCTCCTTGAAGGGAGTTTCTGAAGGGTCTGCATTTGACGTGGTGCGTGTGCTCAGCCCTCAGGGTAGCTCCGCCTCCTGCGTCATTGCACATGCTAGGATAATAGGCACCTTGGTCCCTCCTTGGTTTGCCTCTCCTGATGCAGAACCACGTTTCTCACAGCGGGGAGCACTGACTAGGGCTATGTTGTTGGCTGTGTGACATTCTCAAGGCTGAGCCTCTGTCTTGTGTCTGGCCAGGCAGCTGGGAGGTGGTGTGTATGTGTGTGTGTGAGAGAGAACCACTGATGTCCTGTTGGACCTTGTAGAAAACCATCTTTCCTGGGTGTTCTTGATTTTATGGGAAATAGTGCCAATGTTGAGTCCTGTCTGGGAGTTAGGGCTTCTGTAACTTTAGCATGATGAGAACGACAGATTTTAGTGTGAGGAAGAAAGAGAAAGCTTATGACCTAAGGGTAGCTTGTTCTTAGAGACCTGGGAGAGAAAGGGTCTGGAGTTTTGGTCTGAGGGTGAGACAGTCTTGGTCTACTTTGGGGCAAGTTCGGTTCTTGATCTCGAGAGAGGGATCTTGTAATTTTGACTCCAGGAGGAGAAGCTTGTTGTTGGCCTGGGGGAGGGGAGCTTGCTCTTGGCGTCGTTGAGATGAAGGAAGAGAACTGTCTCGCGGAGTGATGCCATTACCCCACACTTTGCTAGATTTTTCTTGAGTAGATGTTTTCTCCTTAGCTGTTAGCTTCTAGGACTGTTTCCAGAGACTTTAAATGGATTTTTATTTCAATAGGCTCCACCAGTTCCACTGGGGAACTTGGCAAGGAACTCCATACGCCGCCATGCCGGAAGTCAGCAAGTGACTCATGCTTCGCATTATGCATGGGTTTGTCTCATGGAAAAAAAAAATCTCATTTGTGTCTCTGTGTAGAAAAATTGTTCACTTTACCAGAGAATGTGTTACAGAAATGTGGTTGTAAAATAAATGTAGTTTTCCATTGACTTCCGTTTTAGATAAGCATGTTACCCCTGGGGGGAATGTGGGAGGGAGAGCCCCATCATTGACTGTATTGAAGGCTATGGAAACTCAAGGGTGTTGCCTGACTGGTTAATACTGGAGCTTCTCAAGGAGTAGTTGGTTTGTGTCAGTGTTTGCTTGTTTTATTTGTGTTGTGTCTTAATTCTGCATCTTCTCTTCACCCCCTAAATTCCTTCTCCATTTGTTGCCTGTCCCTGGTCGTTCAAACAAAAGACAACTTTCTGGAGGAATATTTTGACTCATAGGAGCTCAGGGTTTGACATGTATGGTCCCTGAGGGTGGTGGTGCAGATGAGGAGACTAGGGCCACCGAGGAGTGCTCCCCCATCACTGCTCAGCAATAGGTAGAAGAGAGAGAAAGTAGGTCTCCTGCCTCACAGATCATTGCTCTGCACACTTGGCGACTCAGAGCTGAAGGGCAGCATTAGAATGTCTATCATAAATGTCCCCGTAGATTCATATTTTGAACATTTGGCCCACAGCTGATTGTGCTAACTTGGGAGACTGGAAAGTCTAGGAGGAGAGGCCTCCCTAGAAGATGTAGGTGACCAATAGAAGGGTTCAAGGGTGTCTTGTGCCTGTTCCCTACCTGTCAGCTGCTCCCTTCCTGTCAGCTGCTCCCTTCCTGTCAGCTGCTCCCTTTCTGTCAGCTGCTCCCTTCCTGTCAGCTGCTCCCTTCCTGTCAGCTGCTCCCTACCTGTCAGCTGCTCTCTTCTTGTCAGCTGCTCCCTTTCTGTCAGCTGCTCCTTTCCTATCTGCCAGTGATTTTAAAATGCCCCCTCTCTGACCTTTGCTCCCACCACTGTGATCTCCTGTGATCCACTGTGATATTCTGTGATCCACTGTGATATCCTATGATCCACTGTGATATGCTGCCTGTCACTCAGCCTAAGTATGGGACTGAGTGACAACAGACTGAGTCCTGGGAACTCTAAGCCTAAATAAATCTTCCCTTCCTTTAAGTTCCCAGCAGGTATTTGATCATAGTGACAAGAAAAACAACCATAGATAATACATTCATTGACATGTTTGGAGCTGACCTCCGCCAACTTCTGTGGCTCATGGATTCTCTTCCTCAACCCACCCACTTCCTTCCCAGCCTTGCTGATCAATCTTTCCTATATATGTGATATATAGCAACCTGAACATGGTTTAAGTATCAGACTGGGGAGTGATGTTAGGATTCTGCATCCCTCCTGTGATTGGTACATTTGTCTTTGTCTTTAAGTGATGGAACAGACCCAAGTGCTAATTCCTCCAAAAGGAAGGCCTTCAGTGGATAAAGCAGAATTTGTTTGGACTGTGTTATGTTTAGTGTGTCTTGAGTTACATATTGCTAACATTTTTACACACAAGTATGTCATGGTTTTGTGCAACACTTTGCTTTCTATTTACTAAAGGTATTTACTTGAAACTAGAAGTCATAATATTGGGGGTTGGGGGAAGACTCTAAAGATGGCTCAGAGCATTGAGGGGAAGAATGGAAGATGTTAGCCTCCTAGTTGACTCCATCTTGCAGCAAGCCATGCTTGGTACTCTGTACACCAGACTGTAGCAAGACAAGACATCCTTGCCACTGTTGGGCAGTGTAGTCCAAGAGCAGCAGAATCTCTGGGGAGGACAAGGTCAGAGTCTGGTTTGATTGTGTCCTCTGTTGACTGAGCCTTTGGTCACATCTGCTGCTTTGACAGCAGGCAGCACTCTGAACCTGGCTGCAGACATAGTGCCACCCTAAGCAGGACCCTGGTAGGCAGGGTTAGTGGCACTGGGGAGAAGGTGTTGTCTGTAGCTATGAGTACTTTATTAGAAACCCATAGATAGACTCATTTTACCCATCAGGATGAACTTGAGCAGGCCATTCCTGTACTTCTTGGTGCCACATGTTAACCTGCAAAGACTGTCATTTGTGCTGAGATGTGAGAAATGCAATTTGTCCATTAGGTTAGCGAGTATGTCTCAGATAAATACACTCCAATATATCCTAGTGTTTAATATACCTTGAGCCACAGTTACGGTGAATAATAGAGAACCACGCCTGTCTTGAGGAGTAGTAAATATACTTTCCTGCCATTAATATTCCTTTGGTGGGATGGCAGGCTTGAGACAGACGCTCATTAGACAGCCCTGACTGGCTTGGAACTCACTATGTAAACCATGTGTAGGTTTTGAAGTCCCGGAGATATGCCTCTCTCTGCCTACCAAGTTCTGGGGTTGGAGGTATGTGCCACTGTGCCCAGTGATCTTCAATTCCTAACACTTCTCAGACAAGTCACTTCATTTCACAGCCCTAGAGCCAGTGTGAACGAATGTCCGAACAACATCTATAGACATGCTAGAGAAGTCAAGAATGAACCCCCATTAATGAAGCCAGTGAGCCCACATTTTGTTGACTAGCACTTAAACAAGAGGACATGATGATTCTTAAAACTCTCCAGCTCACCTAGAAACTGACACATCTTTCATACCACTGATGACTACGTAGACCTGTTGTGTCATCTCTGTGCGTGGCAGATGGGGGAGGGGCAGCTCTGTGCTAAATGTAAGTGCCTCGGCCGTATCCAATCCACACACATTGCAGATTTGTTTGAAGCCTGGGGAAAAAAAACAAAAAACAAAAAACAAAAAAACAAACAAACAAACAAAAAAAAAACCCCACGGCTTCTACTGCTCCTGTATGTGTTAGATGATACTTTCCCACGTAACAGTCTTTATTGTATTAGAAACTGGCAGAAGACTGGATACTATATGACCAAAATATGCCTAGGGAACTTCTAATTGTCACATCTGTTACCCATGGTGAGCAGGGCTGGTTCTGCACATTACATGTCACTGCCAAGAAAATGACCTCTGGCTGAGAGTTGGAGGAGAAACTCAGCGGCCGAGAGAGTCTAGCCCCTTGGGATTTGGACACAGGCAGGCGGAGAAAACAATGCAGGACAGAGGCCCAGAAGGCTTCTGGCTTTCACAGCATCTGATGCTGGTGAATGCAGATGGCCGTTGCACTGGTGACCAAGAGGCTGAGGTCATTGTGGTGGAGACACCTGCTAGAGTGCTGGGGCGTGTGTAGCTCCGTTCTACCTGGATACTGAAAGACTTGAAAATGGTGCTGTTTCTTCCTTTACTTTCAGCAGCCAATGTCATCCCAGTCTGATGTGCTCAGACTGAACACGAGGTCTAAGCATGTTCCTTTGGCCCATCAGGCTGTACTTAGATTTGCCGGCTCTCTGAAGCTGCTCCTTACGGGTGAATCTGCGACTGAGGGATAATCATCTTGTCTCAGTGTCCCCTGCCTTGCTGTCATGAGGGTTGCTCCTTGTACTGAACAGGAACCAAATCTATATTCGAGAGTTGGTTGTTATTAACAAGGTACTTTTAAAAAGAATCTCTTTTAAGTGTCTGAGTATAAGCGTCTATTCAGGAGATGATTCATTGTAAAGGCTTCAAGAGATGACACAAGCTGTCTGCTTATCTGTTCATTGAGCACACATTCAAAACGAATAAGGGAGCCAATTAAAATTCATTAATTCACTAAGCACCCGGTGCTTGTTTTAAAAGCATAGATAAAATGATGTAAAAAAATTAAAAAAAAAAAAAAAAAAGACCTGTGCAATCCTGCCCCCTCAGGTAAGCTAGTGGGACAGGATGCAAGTGGCTGGTTCAGAGCCGTATGCAAGAGCAAGGCTGGGAGACTAGGTTCAAAGGGTAGTCTGTGGTGGTGGCACAGAGAAGGACTGCTAGGCACATATGAAGGAGGTGTGAGCAGAAAGCAGGCAGATATACTTATTCAGGGTCATCCAGCAGCATAGAGTGCACGCGCGCGCGCGCACACGCACACGCACACACACACACACACACACACACACACAGAATCTGTCTCTGTGTGTATGAATGTGTATATGTATCTCTGGGTATATGTATGTGTGTGTATGTATGTATGTAGTATTTGTGTATATGTGTATGTTTGTATGTGTATGACTGTATATGTCAGTGTGTTAGTGTGTTTGTATGTGTGTACATGTGTTTGCATATATGCTCATGTGTATATGAATGTATGTGTGTGTATGGGTATATGTGTGTGTTTGTATGTGTATATATGTGTATGACTGTATGCATATGCATCTGTGTGTGAGTGTATATATGTACATGTGTGTGGGTATATGTGAATGTGTGTATGTCTATGTGTATATATATATGTATGTGTGTATGAGTGTGTATATGTGTGTATGTATGTCTATGTGTGTGTATGTATTCTTTTGAGTATGTGTGTGTGTATGTGCATGTATGTGCATGTGTGTGTGTATATTGGAAGGTAACACTTCCTTTATAGAATTGTGAGGGCTGAGAAGTCCTAAGATCTATATTATGAGAGCTGGAGACTCAAAGAAGAGGATGGCTGGAGAATTCGTGGCAGTGTGGAGGCTCAAGGAAGCTAATGATGTTAGGGAGAATATCTGCTTCCTTCAGGAGATAGGATCAAGGACTCAGATATTAACCCCATCTTGGAATCCCACAGACTCACCTACAGCTCAATTTGACCATGTATCTGGATAGCCCACAACCCAGTTGAACTGACCCATGGAATCAACCATCATGCCAGGTTAAGGGAGGAAGGGGCAGAATATGGTGACACAGGGGGCTGAGAGGAGACACACTCTGGGAACCAAGAGCAGTTCTGAGTAGTTGGGAGTCCTGCATGTTGGGAGATAAGGTTGGAAAGCTGCCCAAGTATCCTCTGAGGCACACTGAAGGGCTTATACTTGGTCCAGGAGTACAGCTGAGCTTCACAGGGTTTTCAACATGGAGTATGATGGTCAGAATGTCCATTTGACTGGGTTGGTGTATATACGAGGTCCCATGAGGTCAGAGGACGCAGATCCCAGGCCAGTGAGAACAGCAGCAGTCCCCAAGAGGTGCTTGTAAACATCACAGAGAAATGCCCCACAAGAACGGTGGCTGTGCAGTTCAACATTGAAGGCAGCCCATTTCCTATTGGAAGGAAACCATGTAGAGGCAAGCAGGCCATTTTATGGGCAGTTAGTCATCCTAGCAGAGTGGCTGACTGGGGCTTAGGCCAAAGCTACTCAGCACTAATGTGAAGTAGGAGGTGGTGGTACATAGAGAGACTGGGAGTGGGGGTGGCAGCAGCGGCAGCATTTGGGGGGGGGGTGAGAGCAGCTTCAGCATGAAAAGCCTCAGCAGCCCTGCCATGTGACCAAAGGGAAGTTAGAGGAAGCTGTGCATGCCTTTATGAATTAAGCTATCATAGGTTAAGTGTATAGGAGGAAGGAGGCCAATATTATCTGTGGCTTCCACTGAAGAACTGGGAACACATCCCTGTGCGTAAGGAGACACTGCACAGTCTCCAAACATTGAGTGCATGCTGTAGGCTAAGCACCTGAAGACATTACCTCAGTCAACCCTTAAAATGTGTGAAATGTGTGTATAATTTCTTCATATATATACATATATGTATATGCATATATATACATACATATACATAGATATATACATAAAATAATAGAACTCCCTCCATTTATATGTATGAGTGTATGTATATATACATGTATATATATATATATATATACTCTCCATATATGTGTGTGCATATATTTCCTCTCTATACATATATGTGTGTATATATGTGTCTGTATCTGTGTGCATATATGTTTTTTTTTATCAATATATGTGTGTTTATATACTTTCTCTACTCATATATGTGTGTGTATATGGAGAGAGAATTCTATTGTATATATACCTACATCCACATATGTATGTGTGTGTATGTGTATACATATATATATACACACACATATATACATATCTACATATATATGTACATACATATGTATATATACATATCTACATATATATGTACATACATATATATGTACATATATATATCTATGTATATATGGAGAGAGTTCTATTATTTTAAAGGTACTAAAGCTAAACTAGCCCAAATCATGTGACTGGACCAAAGCAGTGAAGCCAATAAGAGGTGACACCTACATCCAGCCTAGATTGCCACCTTGTTGAAATGCCTTGATCGGCTCTGCACACATCCTAGGCAGGTCCTGCAGAAACTGTGCCAATGGTGGAGTCTGTTTTTGGTCTTTGTTTCTGTTTTTCATCTAACACATGACTTAAGAATTTAAAAAACGTTTAAAATTTATGATCTGAAATGAAAACAATATAAAAAGACATACTTTAAGAAGTCTCACTCCTACACCTACCACTTCACAACAGAGCCATCTGTTCACACACGAGAGAGAGGGAGGGAGGGAAAGAGAGAGAGAGAGAGAGAGAGAGAGAGAGAGAGAGAGAGAGAGAGAGAGAGAGAATGAGAGAGAAAAAACGAGAGAGAGAAAGAGAGAGAGACAGACAGCATGCACTCTTTGTTTCCTGGCCTTTCCAAAGCTTTCCACACTGCATACGAACATGGCTGACGGTGTTCCTCGCCTTTCGGAGCTTGCCCCATGCAGTCTCTATATTCATCTTGCTTTCCTCTGTAAATAGTGTGCCCTGGCGATCTGTGGGATGGGAAAGCTCCATAGTTAAAGCCTTCTCTGTGCAGTGTGAAGCCCTGAGTTAGTTTTCTCAGAAGATACGAGAATATCAGGCACCAGTGGAGGCTCAGTGCGCAGGCGCAGACTATAAGTCACAGTCAGGCACAGGCGCAGGCACAGACCTTAGGTCGCAGTGCACACAGCAATCCTAGTGCTCCTGGAGCAGCCTGGGAGGTAGAGGCAGAGGAATCCCTGCAAGCTCACCTCACAGGCTTATCTCAGATAAAGTGGGACGCAAGGAGCAACATCCACAACAGACTTTTTACTTCCACGGGTGCACCATGGTACATGCCTACCTGTCCTCATACACACATGAACACATTTTACACACACACGCATACATGTGCATACTCCCCCACACACATGTGCATGCACACACACTCTCACGTGCACACGCATGCACACACACGCACATGCGAGCACACACGCACATACATACATACACACACACATGTGCATGCACACACACTCTTATGTGCACACACACGCACACGCGAGCACACACACACATATACATACATACATACATACACACACACACATGCATGCATGCATGCATACTGCACACATGTTTTTATCCATCTCCCTGTATGTCTGTCACTTATGGACATCACTTATGTGAAAACACAGAATGCCAATGCTACTTTCTGCTGGTCTTCTTGGCTTCATTTTGTGTCCAGAGAATTCCCTGTATTGCCAATTATTTCCCCTGATGCTTCTTGAGTTAGACTTCCCTACCACTCGCTTTCCTTTAGAGA
The DNA here is from genome assembly GCF_011762505.2 of Arvicanthis niloticus. NCBI lineage: Eukaryota > Metazoa > Chordata > Mammalia > Rodentia > Muridae > Arvicanthis > Arvicanthis niloticus. The sequence continues at coordinate 4,903,163 of NC_133436.1, forward strand.
CCAGGGAAATGATGCTCTGTGCATGTTTTCCTTCCACTCCCAGATAACATGAGGCCCTTTATTTCTATAAAAGTGCATCCATGCAGAAGGACACAGAATTGGACTCAGTTTCTCAAAGCCCCATTTTCACAGAAAAGAGAACATCTGGTGGCCCATGAGCCCTGTGGATTATTTTCAGTTTCCAGGGTGACCTCACATCCCACAGTCTGTCCTGTTGCTATCACATACTGGCCTGGGGCAGTGGTCCAGGCATAAGCTGTGGATCCGTAGCCAGGGCCTGTCAACCTGTTACCCACTGCAGCAGGAGCAGGTTCTCAGCTTTGACATGCCTTTGCCTCTGGTCTCCATCTCCTGAGGCTGACTGAATCAATAGGCTGATGTTTTAGAAGCTCTGGAAACCACGTATTTATCTGTGAAACAAGCCTCTTGGAGGCCTTACCTTCATATCTAGGCTGTGTTTCCACAGATCCTGGCCATATGGAGCACACACAGACAGCTTAGCAGAGACCGAGCCCATACACTGTGCAAAAGGTGATCAGCCTCCTTCATTTACATTATGGAGGCACAGAGAACTTCTCTGCTCCACGAGTCAATGTCAAATTCTTAGAGTCATCTGGAAATTTTCTTTTTGAGAAGGAAACAGGGGAATTGTCAAATGGACATTAGACAATACTTAAAACTGGTGTTAGATGACATCACAATTTTGAAACAAAGCCTGGTATTTCATGGTCTTTTATTTTGTGTGTCAGGTCATACTTGTCTACATTAGACATGCGCCCTTCTGCATGTGCCAGAATGTCCTGCAACTAGGGTGTATCAGTAAGCAAAGTACAGACACCACTGCCCTCACGGATCCTGGCAAGAGAAGAGAGCAAGGCAGAGCACATGCTAGTGAGTCATAGGGAACACAGGGCTGAGCAGGGAATGGCTGGGGTGATGCTAGAGACATGGTCTAGGGACCACTCACCAAGGACATGGGTTTTAAGAGAATTGTGGGGCAGATCTCCATAAGGGGAAAATGGAGAGACAACAAATCCAGACCTGGAAGGCATGCCTATCAAGCTAAGCAGCTGGATTATAGGCCTTTTTTGTTGTTGTTGTTATTGATGATCATGTTTGCAGTGATAGTCAACAAGGTATGTGGATGACCGAGTTCATACCAGCTGCCATAACAAAATACCCTAAGCCAGAAGAGTTTTGAAGAAAAGTTTGTGTCTCATACTGGGGGCCTTCTATGTCCTAGATCAACTGCCAGCAGATTGGGGCAGGGTGAGAGCCACCATCTGGTGGTAGGACATTTCAGTGTGTCCCTACATGGCAGAAGGGATGAGGAGCCCCAGGGATGTCGGGGTGCTGCTTTCATTCCCAGGAGTCTCCCTCTTGACCTGGTCATTTCCTAGCTACCCGTTCCTCACACCATCAGGACTTAGACACACAAATGTGGGGCAGACATGCTTTCTCAGCTACAGCAGTAAGGACATCTGGCTTCTTTAATAGACTCGTAGAAAACAAGTCAAAGTTAGATCAAGGAGAGCTTAGAAGGATTTCATTGCTGCTGTATGAAATATATACTTTCATCCACTGTTCGCATACCTGTCTTTGATGATGATAAATGATTTGGGAAAGTTAAACTCATTGCCATGAATTACAAGTGGTCATTTCAAGCCAGCGGTGGTGCAGCGGCTAAGGTAGCCGCCTGCAGAGGGTGAGCCCGTGCCCTCTGTTCTGTGTCTCCTGGTTCAAATCCCGCTTTCCCCCATGTGACTCCGCCCAAGTTTAATGGGGGAAAAAAAAACCAAAACAAGTGGTCATTTCACCTTCCAGTTGGTTTAGAACCTTGCTGACCTTCTCTGAGTGTCTTATAACCTCCAGCTGCTCACCTGTAAGCAGACAAGGAGGGCAACCACAAAACTCACTCATCTGGGACACAGTCTTGGGCACTCTACAGCTGGAACAGACACTAGGGAAGTAGACAGTGGAGTTCACGCCATTCTAGATGCCAGATTTTTCTTAGAAGGGAAAAAACCCAAAACAATCTATACAAGAACTGTGGATTCTCTAGTGGCCTTAAAGAAGCCATGACCTCATGATAACTCAGGGCTCCAGGGTAAACTGGGAATCTGTTGAGAGCCAGAACCTCAGCCCCAATCCACCAATCAGTATTGCAGACGGTGGGAACCTGCGTTTAAGAAATCATCCAGGACCTGGAGATGGCTCAGTCAGTAAAATGCCCAATGTGCTATATAAGGACCTGAGTTCTAATTCCCAGCACACACACACAAACACATGTACATGTGCACACACACACACACACACACACACACACACACACACACAGAGAGAGAGAGAGAGAGAGAGAGAGAGAGAGAGAGAGAGAGAGAGACAGAGAGAGACAGAGAGAGAGAGCAGACTGCTGAAGAAGAGGTAACTCCAAGCTTTAAAACACTGTGTGGTTCACAGTCTCCTGTAACTCTAGTTCCAGGACATCCAGCTCTGCTTTCTGACCTCCTCAGACACCTACACACATTAGGTACACACATTTAAGTATCTTTCTTTTGCATGCATGTATGTGTAGTGTGCACACATGAGAGAGAATATACATGTGTATACATGTGTGTATTCAGGTAGGCTTTTATGTGTGAACCCAAGTTGACATGCATATCTTCTTTGACTGTACACTACTTTACATACTGAGGCTTGTCTCTCTCTGGACCCAGAACTCACTGATGCAGCCTCTCTGCGTCAGCTCTAGAGATTCCCCCGTCCAATCTCCCAAATACTGGGATTCCAGACAGTCTGTAATCATTGAACTATATGCTGGGAAAGTTTAAGATTTTTCTTTAATACAGTACATTTTGATCATGTTTTCCCCTCCCCCAACTCCTTCCACATCTTTACCACCTCTCTACCCACCCACCTATGGTCTCTCTCTTAAAACAAACAAACCATAAAACTCAAATCAAACAGCAATGGCAACAACAGACAAACAGACAAAACCATGTACCAAACAAAACAAAAAGCTCACAAAGAAACCACAGAGTTTGTTTTGTGTGGCCAACTACTCCTGGGCATGGGAAACCTTCCCTGAAGTGTGGTTTATACCCAGTGAGACTCCACTGGAGAAAACTCTTTTTCCCTTTGTCAGTGTTTATCAATTGCAGATAGGTTCCTGGTTAGGGGTGGTAGTTTGAATATGCTTGGTCCAGGGAGATGTACTATTTAGAGGGGTAGCCTTGTAGCAAGAGGTGTGATCTTGTTGGAGGAAGTGTGTCACTGTGAGGGTAGGCAATGAGATCCTCCTCCTAATCATGTGGAAGCCAGTCTTCTCCCAGCGGCCCTTCAGATGAAGATGTAGAACTCACAGCTCCTCCTGCACCATGCCTGCCTGGATGCTGCCATGTTCCCACCTTGATGATAATGAACTGAATCTCTGAACCTAAGCCAGCCCCAATTAAATGTTGTCCTTATAAGAGTTGCCTTGGTCATGGTGTCTGTTCACAGCAGTAAAACCCTAAGACAGACCCTATACCCACTTCCCCCTTTCAGTGCTGTGACCCCTTCTGGCTTGAAAGTGTGCTTACACGCTGCCACAGTCTGTGGGTTCGTAAGTGTATCGGTCCTGTTGTGTCTAGAAGTCATTGTCAGCCCTGGCTCTTACGAATCTTCTGCTTCCTCATCCACATAGATTCCTGAGCTTTAAGGGTGGGGTTTAATGAAGACATCCCATTTAGGGCTGAGTGCTTCAAAGTCACCCACTCTCTGCATCTTATCAAGTTATAGGTCTCTGTTAATTCCCACTTTCAGCAAGAAGCAGCTTCTCTGCTGAGTGTTGGGTGAGGAACTGATCTGCAAAACTTGTTTTTTTAGCAGCTGAATATTATTCTGTTGTGTAAATGTGCCATATTTCATTATTCATTCATCAGTTGATCAACATATTGGCATTTCCAATGTATTGGCACATACAATGAATAGATCAGCAGATAAATATGGATGAGCAAGTATCTATGCAGCAAGATGTAGAGTCCATTGGATATATGTCTGAGAGGTGTATAGCTGGATCTTGAGATAGATCTACTTCCAGCTTTCTGAAGAACTACCACACTGATTTTCACACTGGCTGTAAAATTTTGCACTCCCCTAGTGATAAACAAGTGTGTGCTTTACCTCCAGGCTCACCGTCAGGTTCTGTCATTTGATTTGTTAGTCTTGGCCATTGTAAGGTGAAATCTCCAAGTAGTTTTAATTTGCATTTCCCCAATGGATACGGATGCTGCACATTTATTTAAATGCTTCTTAGGCATTTGTATTGCATCTTTTTGAGAACTCGTTGGTACTATACTCCATTTTTTTATTTAGTTATTTTTTCTCTTGATGTCCAGCTGTTTTGTAGCTCTTTATACATTTTAGATACTAACCTTTTATTAGATGTATAATCAATTGATAAAGATTCTACCATCTGCCATTTTATCTGAATGATGGTGTCCTTCACCATACAGATTTTTCAGTTTCATGAAGTCCCACCAATTAACTGCCGTTCCTAGTGTCTTTTCTATTGATATTCTGTTCAGAAAGTCTTTCCCATGCCAATGAATCCAAGACTATCCCCCCACTTTCTCTTCTATCTAATTCAGCGTACCTGGCCTTATGTTGAGGTCCTTGATCCATTTGGAGTTGAGTTTTCTGCAGAGTGAGAAACATGGATCTATTTTTATCCTTCTACAAACAGTCATCCTGAAAAAGAGAGAGAGAGAGAGAGAGAGAGAGAGAGAGAGAGAGAGAGAGAGAGAGAGAGAGTTTAATACCTACCTGTAGGGTAAATGTCTATATTCACAAGCTGGAAAAACTGATTTAATTAAATAGCTTCTCCCACCCACTACATAGACATGCTGGGTAATGTTAACTGGCACCTTTATTGTGCTCTCTAATGCATTGCACCAAATAGGAAATCTAGGGACCTGAGTGTAAGGCATGGCAACCAAAATTTAGATCTCTAGAACCCTCATAAAAGTCATATAGGCAGGCATGGTGGCCCACCTGTCATCCAGGTACCCAGGAAGTGCAAATGAGAGACCTTTGCTTCCACTACCAGGGCAATAGCTAGACTGGAAGAATCAGTAAGCTCTAGTCTCAGACCAAGATCCTGCCTCAGTAAACAAAGTAGAGAACAATCTAGGAAGACACCCAAGGTCAACTTCAGGCCGCCACATGTAGATGCCCACCATGTATACCCACACTTGTGCAAACACATGTATACACACACACATACACACATGCACATGCCTCTCATGTGCACCTACACCTGTGCAAACACACATACACACACATGTACATACACACATACATGCACATGTATGCCATGTGCACCCACACTCGTGCAAATACACATGTATACACACATGTGCATGTGCTCACCATGTGTACCTACACCTGTGCAAACACACATACACACACATGTACATACACACATACATGCACATGTATGCCATGTGCACCCACACTCGTGCAAATACACATGTATACACACATGTGCATGTGCTCACCATGTGCACCTACACCTGTGCAAACATGCATACACACACATGTACATACACACATACATGCACATTTTTGCCATGTGCACCCACACTCGTGCAAATACACATGTATACACACATGTGCATGTGCTCACCATGTGCACCTACACCTGTACAAACATGCATACACACACATACAGACACATGGGTGTGCACCCAGGCAAGCGAGTGTGCAAGGGGATCCAGAAGTTGGCCTCTGCTGTGGCAGAAGGAAAGTCTCTTGTACATTCCACCTGAGACCTTTGAGTGTGCAATTTACAGAGCAGTCGAAGAGCCTGAAGAATTACAGGCTCCATAGCAATGGCAAGATGTGAGCCCAAGGCAGTGTTTCCCCTGAGTCACTCACCTAAGCTGTATAGAGAAAATAGTCTTGCCTGGGTAGAAAGTAATGAGGACTTCTTGAAGGAAGTATTTTTGTGTTTACACAGTGGTAGAAATTGTCTGTAGATTTATGACTCAAGTTCAAGGTCAATTTATAAAAATAAGAATCCATTATTTTTCCTTCTTGTCCCTGAGAAATGACTGTCTTGGGAGAAAGCACCCCATGTTCAACTGGACATTTGCCTTCAGGGAAAATAGGGAGAGTAATTTTCCCTTTGTGTTCTCAGAGGAAATTGCTATAGCTTCCTGCTGATGTTTCTTTTTCTTTTCTTTTCTTTTTTTTTTTTTGGCAATAGTTTGTTTAAATTTTAGAAGTGGTAAAATGTTGTATATGACCTTAAATCCTTTTTGGCTATCTTTCTTTCAAAATTTTAGAGATGAAATTTGTTGTTTAGGAGTTTTTATATCTCTCTAATTTGATTTTATACTCCTTAAGGGAAAAAATCCCAAAGCCCAAGAATGAATATATATATATATATATATATATATATATATATATATATATATATATATATTCTCTATCTCAGTCCCACTAAGATACCTAATTGTCCCCAAGAGTACCCTCCATGGACACCTGACACTACTAAATGCTACTCACCATGGTACCCATAGTATTCAAAGGTATCTATCACACATACACATCAGTACCTTACAGTGCCCACCGTGGGGACTTGGTAGTACTCGGAGTTATCCACCACATGCATGCACTAGTACCCAGTAGTAGCCATCACAGGTACCCAACAGTATCCAGTAGTACTCAGCATGAGTACTCAATAGTATTCATCACAGATAACCCTACAGTCTTCAACAGCAATGGTTCTGTTGTTTCTATGGTAACCAGAAGATTAGTGAGTAGTCCTAAAATGCAAACTCCCAGACTTTTCTCTCTGTAAATCTAATGGGACCTATATCATCTGTATCTTAAAGGATGTTTATCTACGTGTAAGGCTAAACCATGGAGTACTGCCATTTCAACTCAGCAAAGGGACTTGAATATCAGATCACCATGCATCTTTTTCCACACGGTGAAGCACTCTATTGAACAATCTCTTCATTGCTTCCCTCTGCAAGCTCAGGCAGCCTCGGGCAGTATATTCCCTAGGCTCTGCAGGAAAGCTGGGCGAAGGTCCTTCTCAACTTCTCTGTATCAACTCAGAGGCTATGTGGTTTTTGGTCACTTGCTTGTTTGTTTTTGCTTTTCTGATAGAAGAGAACGTAATTACATAATAGAGTATTGAGATAAGAGTCAGGTTTACCTGGATTTTAGTAGAGATTATCTGTCTGGTTTAACTCTTACCTGTATGCAAATGAGGGATTCACTATGTACCAGGGAGGCTGCACTGAAGGCAGACAGAGGATTCATGTAGTAGCCTTTATCCTGATAGATCAGGCATGGGATCTAAGCTGGCCACGGGGCTTCGTCTTAAAGCATATACCATGCAGAATACATTTCCCTAACAACCTTAGGAGCCTCAGCATAGAACAGGACAAAGGACCTCCCTGCCTGGTCCTCCTCCTATTCTCCCACCACCAGTTAACCATACACCCCTTGACCAGAATCTGGAAATGTCTGGCTGTCTCCAGTCACTCTCTGGAAAAAAACAAGCCGAGGCCCTTGCAATTGATTTGGTAGATGTGGCAGTTGATAGGGTGGGTGTTGCTAGGTGAGGATTTCCTCTATGGATGTGAGAGAATGTGAGTGCCAATTCACCATTCAAAGGAGTTTTTTTTTTTTTTTTCTTTTTGGTAAGAGCTAATGTACAGAACCTGTTAGCACAAAGAGGCGGGAGGGAGAACGTGTTGTGTGGGTGGGTGGGGAGGGCTGCTGTCTAGAACAGAGTTGGAGACAGTGCTGCCTAAGACATAGGCTGGGACAGTTGGCAGAAAGGGTGTCACACAGAGAAAGCTATTTCTATGCAGGTATAACAGAAGGGGCACTTCTAATAACTTTATTCTGGATTCAATGAAATGGTAATGTGGACCTTCGCCTTCCCACGTCAAGCCTAAATTTTGAAAAGAAAATACCAAAGATTATAATTGCAGCAGAGAATGTTTCTTCAGGAATCCATATGAAAAGAATCTGGAAACAAAGGAGGTGGTGAAATCCTAAGGAGATAGATATGCCAGTTGGGGTTCTCCTGTGAATCAGAACCAGTGTGAGTGAGTAAGTGTGTGTGTGTGTGTGTGTGTGTGTGTGTGTAAACATGCTTTCAGATAGATGTGCATGCACAAACATGAGTGCAGAGACACATATGTATGTGGACAAGAGTATATGTACCTCTATTTATATATGCAAACATACATGTACATATATGAACATGTGTGTAAATGTGGTAGTTTGAATATGTTTCACCCATGGGAAGTGACACTATTAGGAGGTGTGGCATTATTAGAGGATGCATGGCCTTGTAGGAGAAACGGTAACCTAGGGTGGGTGGGGCTTTGAGGTCCTATGCTTAAGCTCTGCCCAGTGCGGAGGAGAGAGTCTCCTGGCTCTCTGTGGATCAAGACATAGAACCCTCAGCTTCTTCTCCAGCGCCATACCTGCCTGGACTCTGCCATGCTTCCTGCCATGATGATAATGGACTGAACCTCTGTCAACCAGCCTAAATTAAATCTTGTCCCTTATAAGAACTGCCTAGGTCATGGTGTCTCTTCATAGCAATAAAACCCTAACTAAGACAATATATATATATATATATATATATATATATATATATATATATATATATATACACACATATATATGTATATATATTCATGCAAACACACATATATTTATGCAGACACATATATAAACATATATGTAAAGGCATGTATAATTTCAAAAATGCACGCAGTCACACACACACACATATACAAATACACATATACACAAACATGTCTTTGTTTCTCTTTCACACTCTCTCTATGTATATATTCACACAAACCTATACATATACGTGCATACAAACATATAAATACATGCATGTCTTTATGCATAAACAAATGTACTATGTCAGTACAAACACTCATATATATACATATACACATACATGCATACACACATATATACATATCAGCATATGTAATGTATGCGAACAGATATGTCCCCACATGTATGTGCATATAAACATAGAATATCAGAAAAAGGGCTCACATGGTTGATCTCTCAAGCCTGAAGTCTTGAGAGCAGGAAAGCAAGCCTGGAGCTCCAGAGAAGCATGGAGGCTACAGTTGCATCTGCAGGCATCACAAAGTGGGTTTCCTCCTTAGAGGCCTCCATTGTCATTGTTAAGCGGGACCTGACAGGATGCAGCCCACATACATGATGGAGGGTCATGGGCCTTGACTGATGCTGACTGACTTGAAGGTTCAAATCTTCCTCTTAGCATAGCAATGGCACACTGTTGACCCCTAACTCAGCCATGACAGGAAGGAGGAAAGCAGACCACCAAGGGTGGCTGTGTGTACCTCTCTGGGGTTACTAGAGCAGCTTGCATCTTGGTGATGAGTAGCTGCCCTGCTGCAGGAGAGCTGTGAAGTCTTTATTATGTATGCCTACATCCTGCTTCTGGCCCACCAAGCCCTGTATCCAGAGATGCGGGAGCTTCCATCCTTCTGAAGAGCTCCCTGGCTGCTGTTTGGAGTGCACAGGGATTCAAGGATAATGACTTGGGTTGCAAGCTCATTAGCTGAAGTCACAGGCCAGGCTAAGCTGTTTCCTGCCGCAGTCCTCATAGATGCAGCACATCACACGTCACTGAGCATGGTTTTCGTGCCAGGCTCTGGCCAGCTGGCTTCCATAATGGGCAGGTCTGAACCCACAGCATCAACTTTAACCCGAGAAAGCTCGGAAGCTGAGGTCACTTGCTAGGGCAGGAAGGATGGGGTGGAGCCTAGAGGGCAAGGCCAGCCCTGATTCGAAGGCAGAGACAAACCACCGCTTCTGCTCTGTCTTCTTCTTCTTCTTCCTCTCCCTCTTCCTCTTTCTTCCTCCTCATCTTTTCCTGCCCCTCCCTGTAAGGATCTTGCTGTATAGTCTAGGCTGGTCTCAAACTCACATGGTGTGCCACCAGGCCCGGTTTTAAAATCTTTTTTTTTTTTTTTTTTGGTAATATTTTTATTTACTGGCTTAATATAAATATATTTTTATAAAATATAAAAATAATAAAATGTTTTTTATTTACCGGCTTAATATAAAAATATTTTTATTACACGGCTTACCTAGGCTTATACCAACCCCTTTCCCACTGTAGAACATGGCAAAAGACAGAATTTTCTGGAAGCTGTGTAATCCATATTTAGAAGGGATGGTAGAGTAATATTTACTTCTTCCCACTGTGAAGATTGCATAAGATTATGTGTGTAAAAATGCCCTCTAGCTCTGTAAGCACCCAGTAAATAAAAATATTACAATAAAATAAAATGGCAAAGTATGTGTCAGAGATAGTTCCACCTACTGGGAAATTAAGAAACATCCTTCTATGTAGCCCACACATTAAAAAATATAATATATATATTATATACACATATAATTTTTAAATGAGATTTAAAACCACCTAGAAGTCAAATGTGGAACTCAGTGAGTTTGAAGCCACTCTTATCTGTATAGCAAGTTCCCCAGGGCAGCCAAGAATACATAGATACCTGTCTCAAAAAAGAAATCTAGAACATGTGAAATAGAGAATATTTAATTATAAAACTATGGGTTTCTCGCAAGCACAACTTGAGGAAAATGTTTGGGTAGAAATAGTCTCAATCCTATAGAACAAAGATGGAAAATAAATAAAAGAGGATTGGCTGCATTAAAACAAACAAAACAAACTAGAAAATGGGGCTGGGGATCACTCAGTAACAGAAGTCTATGTAGCTAGCATGAGAAAGGACCTGGGTCCAATCTCTAGCACTGTGTGTGTGTGGAATGTATGTGTGTGTGTGTGTGTGTACGAGAGAGAGAGAGAGAGAGAGAGAGAGAGAGAGAGAGAGAGAGAGAGAGAGAAGAGACAGACAGACAGACACTGTTACACCACTCTGCACACCTCAAACTCTGAAAGTGCACAAAGATGGAGACACCCCGGGGACTCTGCTGTACCCACTCTTAATGCTGTCTCCCCTCACTCCCTTTAGCTCCTCTGTACCTGTCCAAGCATCCATATTTTCTTGATTTCTGTTTTTTTCTGAGTTCCATTGTGATTCCTGGGTGAGACATGACAACTCTGTGTACAAAGCTGCTTGTTAAGGATGACATGGCCTTACAGGGACCTTATTTAACACACTGACACAGAAGGGGGGGGGTCTTCTTTAGTATCCAGTAAAGACTGGCAACTTCTGGCATTGGGAGGTGGACTGACTTATTTTTAAGAACCTTGGTCACGTAAGAAGAGATGGCTTTAGACTGTGACCAACAAGCCACATGGAATAATGCAGAGCCTGTACACTTAGAGCGTTGCTGATAAACCTTGTGGGAGTCTTTTAAAAGGCAGAATTGAGTTCTGAATACAAGACACAATCTTCAGAGATCCAGGAAGATTTAGAGACTCAGGGCTGCTTTCCTTGATCTTGCATTTGCCATGAAAAACTTGCTTTTGTTGTTGTTGTTTTTTAAACATGATTAAAACAACAACAACAACAACAACAACAACAAAAAACCCACCACCAACAAAACCAGATATCACCTGTATTTTATGGTTACTTAAGAAATAAAGTTTGAGTGAAACAGATGGGGTAGAATTTCATACAGTATACGGTTCTGCTCTGCATTTAATAGGCAATAATCTTTAATGTGTAATCTTGCTTTTATGTGGGAAGAACTTTCTTGCTGAAGCCTCTCCAAAGTGGTATTGCCTAAATAAGCATAAGGATTTAGGAAAAGTGAAGCTCGATTAGAAGAAAAACAATACACATAGAAGTTCTGCTGTTTCCTGTGTAGTTGATGAACGTATCAGATTTCCATTGATGTACACAAAAATCTACAAAATGAATCTTGAGTCCTTGATTCTGTTTTTCCCTCTACAAGCTAGCACGAAAGTTACAAGGGTGAAGTATTCAGGTTTCTGGAATAGTTATAATAACAATGAGGGAGGGGGAGGAGGGAGGGAGGGAGGAGGGAGAGACAGAGACATAGATGGACAGAGAGAGTGAGAGAGAGGAAGAGGAGGAGGAAGAAGAGGAAGAGGGGGATAAGGAGGAGGAAGAAAAGGAGGAGGAGGAGGAAGAGGAAGAGGAAAAGGAGGAGGAGGAGGAGGAGGAGGAGGAGGAGGAGGAGGAGGAGGAGGAGGAGGAGGAGGAGGAGAAGGATGAATGGGCCAACAGGAAGGTGACAGGCAAGCCATCTGTCTTCCCTCCTGGGTGATTAGTCCAGGAGTCTGTGTGTCTGTTACAGTGGTTGCTGGACATTAAGTGGGCCCCCAGTGAGTCATTATTTTGTGGTGTCTAATGGGATTGTGGCCTCACCGTATCCCTAAAACATAATCCTGGAGCTTACTGGTTGCAGGGCAAGAGGGCTGCAAAAATTAGGCTAAGTTTAAAAAAAAAAAAAAAAAAAAAGCAAAACATAAGAGAGTCTCTTTCCCTTTGATTACCTGGTATTTATAAGAAAGCAGACTGGTCCCTTTCACAATAATTCTTCTGCTCTTGATTCTTCAAAATCAGTAAGAAGCTTGAAGAAAGGCTCTCATGGTATCAGCACAAAGAACGATGCATGCACATGTCTTAGGTGCCACCCCTGTGCTCTGATTTAAACACAACACAGTACATGCCTGGTTCAAACCCCACATGACATTCTGTAAACACCTGCAAATACTGTGTTTTCAGGAATCAGTTCTCAGAAGGGTTGAGAAGCAGACAAGGACAGCATGGGCTTCCTGGATGCTGCTCCTTGGTCACTGAATTATCCTAATCCCCACTGCGGCTGGTCCTACTCTACTGTCCTACACGTACACTGGTCTCATCTGTTCTCCCGATGTAGCTGACACCCGTTAGCCCTCACCTTTGCAAAGATGGTAGGGTTAAGTTCTTTCATGGAAACATCCACTGCCCCCTATTGTTGTTGGATACCTCTGTCCCGCCTTGCTGTACTGGGCCACCAGTCTGGGAGTTAAGGGTACCTCTGGATTTGGGGTGTGGGTAGTGTTTAGTGGTATAGAGATGAAGTTTGGAAATGAAAAGCATATTGAGAGATTGATGGAGGACAACGTTGTAAACATGTTTAATGTCACAGTACCATATACATAAAAATAGATGAAGGCATGCATATTCTGTTAATGTGTGTTTCACCATAAAAAATGGTGTTTGTTTAAAATGGTGAACTTCTTGTCCCCCCCAGAAGGGTGAATTGGCATGGGTGCATTGAGAAACCTATAAAATCAGTTTTTCAACAGTTCAGTAGGATCTGACGGATGGATCAGACAGCCCTGGGCAGAAGATTTACTAAAGTTGCTTTGTGAAACTCCAAACATTTAACAGATGTGAACTGTGGTGGACAGAGACACTTTGCAGCCAGAAGGGAACATAAGCAAATTCTCCCTCCGACCTCAAGATGTGACCACACCGTCCATCTGGAGGTCCTCAAGCCTCACGGACTCTATTTTTGCTTCAGTGCATTTATTCCCAGTGTAATCTTCATGGAAAGTATGGATATCCATAGGCCCCAGACATGACCAGCCTCCTCTCTTTTGTGCAGACTGATGAGCTATCCAATAAACAGTGGATCGCTTCTACAGGATTCCAAAGTCGAAACCGGAAATATTTATAGGAAATATTAAGATTTGCATTAAGGTGATTGTATCAAAACTCAGTTGTCAATCATGTAAGACAACCAGACAACAATCACGATATTTTTTGCTTGGTCTTAATTATTGCTTTTTTTTTTTTTCTCTCTCACTAAGTAGGGGGATTGTTCTGAATGCACATGGCAGCCTGTACCTTTTCAGAGGCTGCCTAGAGGTGTCATTTGGGGTGACTCTGAGGTGGTGATGTCTCCTGTGTTACTCAGTGCCCTGTGTAAAGCCTTTGAATTACAGATGGAAAAGCAGCCATGGCTAATTGGTAACTATGATGGAATTGTCTCCCAGCCGCTCTGTGCTTCCTGTGTTTTGCTTAAATGCAGTTTTGGTGACTCAGGTTAAGAAGCATATATGCTTATATCTGTTTCTATGCTGTTGGGAGACGACTTTTAGCAGAAAGCAGCTATTCACATGCTAGCCACGCCTCCAAGGTTTACGACATATCCATGCGCCTACAAGTGGCAAAAGTGTATAAATACCCTAGATTTCCCTTCAAATAAAGAGACTTGATCAGAGACTTGGAAAAAAAAAAAGAGAGAGAGACTTGATCAGAGGCTTGATCAGAACCTCTGTCTTGTCTCCATTCCTTGCGTCTTTTCTCCTCATCTTCACTCTCTCTCCCTCTAGACCGTGACCAAAGACTGGAGTGGCAGTTTGAAGCCAGGCAGAGTGGAGCAGGCCACAACATAGTAACTATTCAGGCTTTTTAAGTCTTTTGTCTCAAGCCAGGTAGAGTGGAGCCGGTTGTAACACTGTGCAATGGGGCAAAGATCCTCCCATCAAGATACCCACTGAAGGATCAGAGACCCAGAGGGAGATACTTTGGGAAGGAGAGGATGCAGAGTCCACCTAGAATGTGGAAAATATTTATTCATCTGGAACCTTCTCTAGTCCTCTGGTAGCCAGCTTAAGCAGCAGTGTGTGACAGGACTAGTTTTGATTTCCTGCTGAGTGGACTAGTTGAGCAAGGGCACCAGAGATGCCTTTCTACGCATCTAAGACCTCAAAAGCCAAGCTTGGGCTTTGACCAGATGGATCCTTTAAAAGTGACCAACAGGATATGGAAAACAAAGCCAACAAATAGCTCAGTGCATCCCTAGCCTTGGCATAGGCTTCTGTGACGACAGAATTAGCCTTGTTTGCCACTGTGGCGACCTTCACCCTTGAGCTTCTTGGGTTATGGTAGTGAATGCCTTAAAAACAAGCACCAAGTAAAATTGGGATTTATTATGGATATTTCCAATAACATCTGACGTTTTATCATATTTTTCAAGTAGTGCATATATTCATATGTTTATTATACATTTCTACATATAAGTAATTGTAAAAAGTTGACAGCAGTGGAGGCTGGTTAAGAGGCAAGTGTTCTCAATTCAGGTTGTTTTGAACACATGGCATAGAGCAGAGTCATGTGCGAGAAGCACAGAACTTTTGGGTAGAAACTTCTGCAAATGTCCAGTGGTGATCTTCCAGGATCAGGGTGTTGGAGGCAGAGGGAGAAAAGTGTCAAGTGTCTGTGACACCTGCCAGTCATGATGGGACTGGAGATAGAGTTTGTCAAAGTGTCAGTCATTTAAATTCAGGAGACATCCTTGGCTCTCCTGCTGTAGTCAGGGGCTAACTCTATAGAACTCTATGAAATCCTGATCAAATTACTGCCCCATGCATCCTCCAATATCGGGAGCATTGCGAGTGTGGAAAGCCAATCCCAGAGTGAGGGGGGAGGCGTGAGGGAGGAGGCACACTTAGTATGCATCACCTTGCTGATAGCTATAGCAGAGAGGAAAACATGATCAAAATGCTATGAACTCCCATTTGGAACCAGGGGCTCATGGAAGATACACTGCACAGTCTCAGTACCTCGTCTGCCCGCTCCTCGACCCCTAACCCCTGACAGGTCTAAGAGAGTCGAGGCTTCTTTGCTTCTCCATTATAGCGAAAGCAAAGTCTGAAAAACAAACCCAGTCTTTTGGGATTTTGTAAGTCAGTGATTTTTCTTACAGGAAATCATTTTGAAAGACTTAATGTATGAAATTGTGTGTATTCTTCACGATCGGTTGCTGCTCCTGTAGAGGATGAAGGATGGTTTCTACACACACGGTTTAGAATCCAGGTTTTAAACTTTATCAGTGTGATGGCCAAAACAAATTAACATAATAATGTGACGAACAAGCTTATTTTTACACAACAAATCTTTTAAAATCTTAGCTTTTAATATTTGGCATTTCAGGACATAGACTATCCAGACTTGATCAATTTATTTTGGTCATATAATTGTCAATGCTGCAAATGCCACAACCTGTAAGAATATCACACAAAACAGCGGATGTTTTATATTTTAGGGCAATTCAACAATCAGAGGAGATTCTGTGCTGCTCCCAGGCCAAAATACATTTCAGAATATATTTTTGACAAAACTCAAGTAGCAACATTAGAAACTCAGCCCTCAAAAGCAACCCACTCCAAAGTTAGATTAGTTGCTACTTACTCTGAAGAGGGACTAGCAAAGGATTTCCATAAGGAAATCATTACGCTGCTCCCGTAAGAGCAGAAGACCTGATGTGGACTGAAGACCTTAAGTAAGAAGCTCTAAGCCCTGCCAAGCCTTCTCAGCAGCCTTGGCTGGCACTGCATGATATGTTGGCATGCTCAGTGCGAAGCATCCGTGCTGTGTGTCCAGAACTAAGGCTGCGGGGAGCCTGAAGATGCAGCATGGTGAGTGTTACCAGGAATACCTAGGAGTCATTACACATTTGGTCATTTGGTTTTGAATTCATGTTTGGTGGTTGAGTGTTCAGAAGCATTTCGTTGTTGTCAGTGTTTTCTTTTGAAGCCTCACATTCAGTTACTCAATTCCATGTGGGGCCCCACAGTTTGATAGGCTGTGGTTTAGATAAAGGTCTCAAAACCTAATGTCCAGACCCTTGAGTGACTACGTTGGACACTGTTCTAATGCAGCCCATCTTCTTCTGGTACTCTGTTAAGTGTTTGCGCTCTCTTTCTCTCTCTCTCTCTCTCTCTCTCTCTCTCTCTCTCTCTCTCTCTCTCTCTCTCTCTGTGTGTGTGTCTGTGTGTGTGTGTGTGTGTCTCCTTTCTCTGTCTCTCCTCATCCCTCCCTCCCTTCCCCCTCTCTCCATTTCTGTTTCTCTTCCCTCCCTTCTTCATCTCTGTCTCTCTCCCCTCCCTCTCCCCCTCTTTCTCTCCTTTACTCTGTCTCTCCCCCCTCTATCTCTACCCCTCTCTCCTTTGCTCTGCTTCTGTCTCTCTCTGCCTCTTTCTCCCTCTTTCCCCCTCCCTCCCTCCCTCTTCTTCACCCTCTGCTGTACTCTGTCTCCCCCTCCTTCTGCCTTGCTCCATCTCCTTTACCCTTATGACACTTTTAATGAGAAAAGCTCAGACACAAAGAGTATGGCTTTCTCCTGCCATCTTCCTAAACCAGGTCCCACATCAGAACAATTCACCCAAACTCTGCTGCAGCCTTTCACCCTTGAATGCCCATCTAATTCCGGTCTAGATGAGACAAGAATTGGCATACCCACCTGTGATTGGTGTGCTCATCTTTGATTGGCATGCCCTCCTGTGATTGGCATGCCCACCTGTGATTGGCATGCCCATCTGTGCCCTGAGCCATGCCTTGCTTGCTTTTGAGAAGATCAGAAAGGAATCAATTCTAGATGAAGGAACCATTCAGACAGTTTCTAAGGCTGAGCTGTCAAGTCCAGCAGAGTTTCTTTTCTCTTATAAGGGCCTCAGATCCCTAAGACACTTTATGAAGCTCAGAATAAAGTTTGACAATTAAAAGTGACAATATGAGCCCAAAAGATGGCTCCGCCAATAAAGGTGCATGCATACCACCATAGTGACCTGATTCCATCCCTGAGACCCAGGAAGTTGTTTCCTGACCTCTATGCACATTCGTGTGGCATATAGACCCTACCCTCAGTGTGCCCATTCACCTGTGATCCGCAATAATTAAATAAGTAAACAAATGTTTCTTTAAAATTAAGTAAAAATAGAAATATTGGCAAGCAGCAAGTAAAGAGAACACGTATCACATGACATCTTGCATGGGGCTCTCAGTCATGGGCATGAAGGGATAGATTCAGAGGCATCCTGGGTACCCTCTCTCTCTAGTAGCTGAATACTCACTGGCACCCAGGGTTCAGGACGGACCATATAAGATGTGCAGTTAATTCCTAGTGCCTTTCATGCTGGGCTTCCTACTGTGCATTGGAAAAATGGCCTTCAGATCTCTGGGAGGATTATTTTATCATTTATTACTGAGATTTTGAGACACAATGTTCTCTTTGCTTTTCAATGAAATCATTGTGTCTTATTTGCAAAAGTTTGGCGACACTGTTGGTTATTTGAACAGAGCGCTCCTGGCTGCGTTCCAAGTTCTACGCGGCCTTGAACACTAAGACAGTTCGCTACCTCTAAATGCTTGGGTTTCTACGGGCATTTGGCAGCGCTTAAAGGAAAAGCTTTGAAACGTGGTTCTTTGTGGTTGTACATCAGGATTGTATTGGAGTGTTGCTAACAGTTAACATGGTTATCCCAAGAACTAAGTAATCATTACTCTACAACCTCAGCAGTACTTACTAACACCTGTACTCTTGGGACTCAGTTCTCACAGCAATTTTGCAAAAAATTTTTGTCATGGGGGAATTATAATTTTGACTGATACAAAGGAAGGTTTCTGCTTAGAACCTATTTCTGCCAAGATATATATATATATATATATATATATATATATATATATATATATATATTGAAGGAAGCTTCCTGGTAACTCAGAGTTACATACAGCTCTGAAAGGACCTGTAGGCTTAAGAGATCCTGGGTAAGTGCCAGGAAGATAAACCCCACATTGACTACACTGGGCAGTGGATGAATTATCTTATTGGAACACAGACGTCTATGGAAATAACATTAGCTGATAACCAGTAGTTAAATGCTGTGACTTTGAGTTGGTAATAATAGCTACCAGCTTATGAAAGTTTGGCTCTGTGCTATACATTCCAAAAGTTAAAATCAAGGTAAAGAGAAAGGATGGAGATATATATATATATATATATATATATATATATATATATATATCTTGTCTGTTTAAATAGGTCAGTTTGACATTTAATGAACCTTGTTTTTCACGTGTTAGTAAAGTTAGGTTGTTAGCATTTTAAAAGAGAAAAAGTGTCTCCCACCTTCTGGAGAATATATAAAACGACAGGAATTTTATTTAAAAAAACATAAACCTGTAGGTCTACCAAAAAGTTTATCAAATACTAATCATGTTGGCTATTAGCCAGATAAAAGTTATATGTTTTCAAAGAAAATCATTATTTCCACATTTCTTGGGCTCTCTCTCTTGAACCATATATGTATTTAAGAACATGCAATACAAATTTAGGCAATACGATGTCGGTTACTATCTGCTGTATGTGTGAACTTTTAGGTATAAAACACTAAAATCAATCTAGAATTTACATGGGTGCAAAGTAGCAGTCTGTGGGAGCATGTGTGTGTATGTGGGGGGGGGTGGGAAATCAATGTTTAGCCTGTGTCTATATGGGCACTCCACAAGGGTGCTG
Organism: Arvicanthis niloticus; assembly: GCF_011762505.2. Classification (NCBI taxonomy): domain Eukaryota; kingdom Metazoa; phylum Chordata; class Mammalia; order Rodentia; family Muridae; genus Arvicanthis; species Arvicanthis niloticus. The sequence goes on from NC_133436.1 coordinate 4,922,474, forward strand.
GTGTGGTCCTCATAATCTCCTGTGTCTGGGGTGCTCACCTCTAACTGCTGTCTTTTAGTTTATTTTTTTAGTTTTCAACTCTAGCAAGTTGTGCTGACAGTTCACCTGAGGTGAGGAGAGTTATTTTAACCAAGATCGTTGAGACAGCTCTTATACCCCATTGCCTTTGGCAGGACCCCTAACAGCCACAGCCGCAGTCCGATTGAGCTACAATCTGCTGCTATTCCAACAGTAACTACCTGGTGGTAACGCTGAGTTACCACCTTAACACTCCTGGAGGCTCAGTAATGTGTTTTATTCACAAGAAGTTTGAAGTGACAAGGTCCAGCAACCCAGTCTTCTCCGCACCCTGGTGTGATTGGCAGTGGCAGAGAAACACAAAGAGCCAAGGGAAACAGGACACCCGAGAGACCTGGATCTGTACATCTGTGTTCCAAATATAAGTGGCCAAGTGCCTGGAAGACTTAAATGAACAGCCGAGGATGCCAGTGTTAAGGGAGGTAGGGGGACAAACAAAATGTAATTGCATTTTTATTCCTCTTCCCAGCGTTCCTTTTTGTTCGTTACACTTTGTGACTTTGTTATTTGTCCAGGCTACGGACTCATTTTCAGCAAGCAACGGGAGAAAAATGATGAAAAATAGGAAGAAGGTCGACTCTGGAAAAGGGTTACAGAGAGAGTTTGCCTCTTGATCTAACAAAGACACAGAACAAATGTTTAATGAGATTCACCCGCCTCCTGCGGCTTCAAGGTGGCTTATATCCATCTAGAAGTAAATTTTTGAGTGCCTAGAAAATCGTTTCAATGCCTCAAAAACCTACAACGGATAAACCTTAAGCGGCCAGAGGAAACTTTTGCCTTGTAAAGAATGAACGATTGATTAACTCTTCAAGGAGAAATCCTTTTGCCCAACCATCTTTGCAGGAGCATCCTGTTCTCGGGAACTCGGGAACTCTCTCTCAGCCAAGAGAGCAAGGGTCCTGTCTGTGCAGCTGCAGAAGACGCAAGCCCTAGGCTGCAGATGGAGATGCGGTGGCGCTACTCCTGTCTATTTTTTTTCTTCATTGGGGTCAGGGGTTGGGGCATGGAAAGGCACTCTTGGCCCCCAAGGTAAGGATCACAGAACTGATTCTTGTTCCGCAAATGCAGGGATCCCATGGTAAGGTGGACTGGCGGGGCTCCGCTGTCAGGCTACACTCTGAGACTGTCCGTCTAAGAATTGCCAAAATGCAGGGAACTTTAAAGAGGATGCCCGAAGCCCCATGTTCCTGGAATGCCACCTGGTCAATTTGGTGCAACTGTGACTGTTCCTTTTCTACTCTTAGGGGTTTGGAATCAGGAGACGGGAGTAGGGAAAAGAGTGCATTGCAGAAGAATGTGGAATTCCCTGCAGACCAAAATCATGAAAAACATCTGAATAAAAAAGAAAACTGTCATGAGAAGAGACATCCCTGGCATCCCTGCAGGTCTCATGCCCAGAGTCCCAGCCCTGGATCAGCCAAGCCACTACACTGCAGTGAAAGCTTGGGTGCCTAGTTGTGGCTCTCGCTCTTTAGGACCCAATTGTTCTACCAAAAGGCAACTAAGACACTGCCCGACACTCAGACAATCAACCCGGGTGTGCAGAGATGGTCCCTGAGGGGAGTCAGCGGGATAGCTAACACGTGCACCCTGCACCTTCACTCCTTGGCTAGTGAGCTTCTCCCAACTCCTGAAGAAGTTCCGGTTAGCAGTGCCCATTGCGCGAGTTTTTGTTGTTGTTGTTTTGTTTTTTAACAGCAGTGGTCTGAACTGGCTGCTGAAGGACTAGGGGGCCCAAGTAAGCCACTGGTGACAGACGATCTCTGGGTTTTAAAGTGATAAACGCTTTACATTTCGTGTTCGAACCCTAGTTTGCTCCTTCTATTTTCCAGCTCCACCAGGACAAAGTGCGCTGATGTACATAAAGTTCGCTTTAAAGTTGGTATTGGCAAGGCAGTCCCGGAATGAACGCGTTTTGAGACATTCGAATGGGAACACTGCCTTGATTTTAAACTTGCTAAATGTCCGAATTTGAATCCCCCCTCCAGGAGATCTGGCCAAAAGCCTGCTCTGTTGATACTGCTGGGCTGGAGAGAGGATTCCCTGGTTCAGGTCACCCGCCCACAGGCGGATGTGGTTCGCACACAGCTGGAACAGGCTAGGCTGTGGGTTTAGCATCTGGAACGCCAGATCCAGATGTGCCACCTCCAGGGATACTAGCCAGCCAGGGGCATACTCTACGCGCAGAGTGCCAGGGTGCTGGGACCTGACGTGGCGGGGCTGAGTCCCAGTGGACGCGCAACGTGGGCGCGGGCGGTGGCGGTTTGGGGAGCGCCTGCTCCGCCAGTGGGCGTCTTCTGCCGCCGCCGCCGCCTCCACGGGCAGCGGCACTGCGGCGCTTTTCTCCGCTGCTCTGGAGCAGCCGCCGCGGCTCAGGCACCGGAGCGCGCACACACCACGCCACGCCCGCAGGCAGCGTCCGGCAACCCCTCGCCCGGCCGGGAAGGACGCGGAGCGTGCGTACCAGCCCGCACCCGGGCCCGGCGATCGGGACTTGTTCCCCCGCCCGGGGTCCTCCTGAATCCCAAAGGGAACACGATGTGATCCCCCGGCCGGAGGGGCACCCGAGACCCGAGAGGCGGACCGGACCAGAGCCTGGGCCGCGTCGTGGGGAGGGCCGGTGCTGCGGGGGCGGAGCCCGCCGAGGCCGGGCCGCCGCGCCCTCCCGCCTGCCCCCCTTGCAGGCTGGGGAGGAGGGCCATGGCGAGCCCGGAGGAGCGGCTCGCTCTCCGCCCCCAGGCCCCACTGCGGGAAGCTGGGGACGATCCCGACCGTGGCCAAGTCCGTCTGGAACCCCGGCGCGGCGCGGCCAGCGGGCGGAGTGCAGTGGGCCTGAGCCTGGCCCGGGAGCTGCTTGGCTGCGGCCGGGAGGAGCTAGCGGCGCCCCCGCCCCTGTCCCGGTCCCTGTCTCCTGCAGGCCACGCCAGCCCCGCTGGGGGCCCAGGCGCCCTCTCAGCTCTCAGCGCCGGAGGCTGCGGCTGGGTGGCGGCCCGTGCTCCCTGGGCGCTCGCCTTCTCCTCCCCTGTCCCCTCCTCCTCCTTTTCATCTTCCTGGTACTTCTGGCCGCCGCCCCCCCTGCCCCCTCCCCCTCTTGTCCCCTCCTCATCTGCCTTCCACCTCCCCGCGCGTCTCCCGAGAAGGGAGGGCGCAGTGGCGGCTGGAGGAGGAGGAGGAGGCGGCGGCGATGCTGGCGGCGGAGGAGGAGGACAAGAGGCAGCTCCCTTGAGCGTCCCCCCAGGCAGTAGTCACCGCAGTGGCGGTGGCAACAGTGGTGGCAGCGGCGGGCGGCGGCGGCGGCGGCTCTTCCTCTCGCCTGCGATCCAAGGCTTGCTGTTCCCAGCCCGCGCAGGGCCCCGGCCACCTCCGCCGCCGCGGCTCCCCCTACACCCGGGCGCACACCGCGCGGACTCCTCTGGTTTTCCGGGCACCGGCGGGGGCTGCCCTGGCCTCGGCCCCGGCTCTGCTACCGGTGGCAGAACTCTGTGGCGGCCCCGAGGCGCCGCCCTCCCCCTTGCCACCGCTTGGCCGCTGCTCTTCGGCTCCGACATGGAAGATGGACCCTCTAACAATGCGAGTTGCTTCCGAAGGCTGACCGAGTGTTTCCTCAGCCCCAGTAAGTGACCCAGCCCCACGTTCCCCGTGGCCGGGGCGGTTTTCTCGCTTGGTGGGGACAAATCAGGGGTTCAGATCATGGGGTGGGGAAGGAGCTGCTGTGGTGGTGGGTAGACTGCAAGGTGTGTGTGTACCGGAGCGATAATGGCCAGTGGGTCCCAGGAAGCTGGTGGCACCTCAGGGGCGTTCGGGACCGCCCATCAGCGTAGGGACACCGGGCTTTCCCAAGCCCCGCGTGCGCGCAGAGGAAGCGTGACCCGGAGGGTGTCAGAGCCGGACATTTAGAAACTAACCTGCTTCCCTAGAGCTGTCCCTGGCTACACTGCCCCAGCTCATGTTTTAGACCATCAAGTTTGTCACGGATTAGTCCACATTTCTCTCCAGCCTGTGACCACTTGGCTGGAGAATATATGCTTCCTTCCACTGCGGGACTGGGGGATCTAAACCGCTGGATTCCTGATGCAGCCCTGGGGACAGGCAAGGCTCAGGAAGCCCAGGATTCCAAATGTGAAAGGAGGGCTGTGCCCGGAGCCTTGCAGTGACAGTGTTCTGGCGCGTGGACTAGTGGTATGGAGCTGAGTGCACCCATCCTCATGAAGAGAATGCAGACCCCGTCATAACCCACCTCACGCAGATTCTGGGGAGCTGGTGCTTGGGTGGGTAAAAAAAAAAAAGCCGAGGAACAATGGGGTGTTAGCATAGAAGAAAAAGGCACCTCTGGCTCTTTCGGACCACGGGACGACTGTAGCATGACCTTTCTGACCTGCCCCTCCCGGGTGCAGGGTTGCAAGCCTTCTGGGGCAGGGGCAACAGAGGGCGTGTCATAGGGGGAGGGGGACAAGATTGAGCAAAGAAGTCAAAAGCAGCTTCACTGGAAGGAAGGAGGGAGGCAGGCAGACGGTGTTCGGAAAGAAGCTCCAGACGCGCAGAGGAGGGAGTCGCTGCTGTTGTGGATGGAGGGCGAGCAGGGTGAGGATCGGAACACTGGGGCGGGAAGGGACCAGGAGGGACCTGGTGGGAGAGTCTGTGCTCTGAGAGAGCACATCCGTGAGAAATTGTGAGACTTGGGCATCTGCTCCACCCTGAGCGTGGATTTGGTGCCACAGTCCACCGCGTGCGCACCGAGCCTTTGTCTGCTTTCTCGCTGGAAAGCCGCGCTTTTGCCTTGCTTTCTCCAGGCAGAAGCTGCCAGGTTGTAAATGAGCTTTCTTGCTACTGCTCCCAAGTACCACTCACTCCTTAACGGAGTGGACCTCCGCTCCGGGACATAGGGTGCGGGGGTTCAGACCCTCCCTCCTCAGGGCCGGTCTAGGTGTGTACCCAGGAGCCTTTTAGGGTATAGTCACCAAGTGGGTGACCGTGTTCCCTTCTGGTTGGGTTGACTCCCCGCAATACTGCTTCCTGGCCCTGGGCCAGTCCACAGTAGCCACATGACCCAGTGGCCACTCACACACCTGCAGGCAATATTCAGCAAATCTCTGCTTAGACTTGCTTGTTGACTCAATTGCCTTGAAGGGTGTGGACTCCGTGCTCCCAGCTGGCCTCCAACCCGGAGGCTTCCCCCAGGTGTGTGCTTCCCCATCCCAGTATTTGCGATCAATGGGTACTGCATATCAATCATCTTGGTACAAGCTTGTACTCTTGCCCTTAGATTGTGGTCAGCAGAGAGAGACCATACTTTCCAAAAGAGACTCCATGGATTGGCCCTGAGTTGACGTTGACGGTGATGGGAGAAGGTGTGGCCCATAGACTCTTGGGTTGTTGGAATAACTGTAAGGCCTATGACTTGGCTTGCTCCGGGTCTTCTGCCTGATGGACATTTCATTTTTTCCCCTTTACTAAATAAATATCTTTTCTCTTTTGGCAACTGGTGCACAGATGTATGTGCTTGGGCACACGCACAGGCTTGTAGGCCACTAGACTTGACAGTGCCAAAGGTCGCATGAGTGAGGGATATTTGGCTGGAACCCCCCCCCTTTTTTTTTTCAGAGTTTATATTTGCATGAATCTATAGGTGCTGTCTTTTAAGTGGGGCTGGTATTGAGGTAGAAATTATGGTTCTGAACAGAGACGAGCAGTTCCAGAGAGGTACCTGAGTTATCTTGGGTTAGCCTATCCTGGGGAGAGGGTTATCTTTCAGAGATCTACTCTGTACATGATTCCAGCTGGGAGAAGCTATCCTTGCTAAGGCATGCTCGCTCCTGTCCCTAAGAACAAGGCTCCTATAGCTTTGTTTGAGATACAATGAGGGTAGTAAGTACTAGGGTACTTGTAGACAGTCTGTTCTCACACACCCCTGACTTAAAAGTAGAGGAAGAGATTGGTACCCGAGAGAAGGCTGCTCCATGTTCCCTTTCTACCCCATCACACATACTTTTAGGGGTTCTAATTTTGTCTGGGGCCAAAGAACAGGCCACCTGGATCTCAAACACTGAAGGATCTGAAACTGAAACTTAGCAGTTTTCTTTTCTTTTCTTTTCTTTTCTTTTCTTTTCTTTCTTTCTTTCTTTCTTTTTTTTTTTTTTTTTAAAGCCTTTTGGAAGGAACTTGTGTATTCTCCAAGGACATGAAAATACACAAAGGTATTCCGATGTGTCCCTGTGGGGTTGGTATCTGAGCAGCTTTCTTTTACTTTGATTTCCTTGTCAGCCAAACAAATTGTCATGTGCAGGCTGCTGAGGCCAGCTGCTATTTAGACAAGTGCACACTACAGTTCCCTTGTGAGGAAGGGAACCCTGTGTAGAAGGACAACAGCCTCATCCCGTTTCTGTTTTGTTCTGCAGCTTACCTGGTCATGCACTCAGCAGACACTTGCCTGTGACCACTGCCCAGCACCAGATCCAGTCCTAGCTGGTCCCTCTCACTTAAGCATGTGGAAGCCACAGATCTGTTGTGGGTTAGTAGGCCAAGGTGAGATGGAGCCTCCCAGGCAGAAGTTGGCTCAGCGTTAATGCTCATTGCTGCAAGTGGTCCGTGGTCTTCCCAGGTGATGTTGTTCCTCTGAATCAGGCCACTCCTGAGTTCACATCATTTCCTGCCCTCTGTCCGATCGCTACATCTCTGCTTTTCCTTTCTACTGCTGGAAGAGTTGCTGATTAAATAGGAAAATCTTGCCCAGGGAAAGACAACAATTGTTGTCCTGGAGCATCCTCTGGGTTCGTTTTTCACGGGGGGTGGGGGGTGGGGGTGAGGGAGTCACACTGACAGGCCAATGGGACTTGCAGCTAGTTTCCTGTGACAAACAGCTGTCTGTGCTACCTAGTCGGCATTGTGATACACTGTGACATGGCTGGAGGAGGGCTCACCTGGGAACAGCCGGAGACACACCTGTAAAAAAAATACAGCTCTAGAGAGTCCCAAGCCACAAATACCTCCCCCACCTCCCACCCCCCACCCCCTGTGTCTCTCTGTGTGCTGTATTTTTCTGAGTTAAGTATGGTGAAGAACAGAAAGAGTTCCGTGCATAAAAATAAAGTGTGTGTTTGTGTGTATGTTCCTGTGGGGAGGCACAGGAATGGGGTGGGTAGGGTGGGTGAGGTAGTGGGTTGGTGATACTGAGAAAGCAAAAGAAATTAAGACCAGAGAGGTTTGCGAGTGCAGAGTGTACATGCCTTCCTACTACAAGTTACTGTATGTTTCTCAAACATTCCAGTGAGTGTACTTTTGTAGGACTTGCGAGTCTGTCTGTCACTCGCCGCTCTTAAACTGTTACCCGGGGTGTGAGGACTGCGTGGCGGATGCCAAGATACACTGAGATAAATATGGTCCCTCTGAGAGCCAATGTACTCAGTACTCCAAACGGGCACCAGGCTTCGAAGTCAGGGCATTGTCATTGGCTCTGTGAAGCTGATGCCGCAAGGGAAAACCCAGACTCAAGGCCCAGCACTGCTTGCATCCAGCACGGGTCTGTGTTCAGTCAAGACCCCACTCACACCTTGTTGGAGAGGACCCACATGATCTACAACACAACTGTGTGGCGAGTATAGAGATGACACTTCACTCTCCAAAGACCTGGCATATAGACCTGGGTGTCCCCAAAGGTGACCCGAATAGCATGCTGTGAATTCCTGCCAGGCTGGGTGTGGGTAGTATCATCAGCTATCCACGGAGGGTGAGCTGGTTCTTGGCTAGGTCAGAAGTCCAAAGGGCAAAGCTATTTAAACTGGGTGGTGTTATTATGCTATTTAGATTATTAATAGGCAAACCCACGGAATCCTACTTTTAATTTGAAACAAACCTATGCAGACAGAGGAATCGCCTAAAAGTTTAAATGAAAAAGAACTAGAAAATCGGATGACAGGCCTTCTAGCTCAAATTGATACATTGCTCTTGGAGGGATTTTTTTTTTCTCTCACACAAAACATTTTGCGTCCTAAAACAAAGAAGAGCATGTTGAGTATCGGACAGGTCAACTTCGTGTGGGGAACTGTATGCCAAGCAGCCCAACTGCTACCCTGCTTATTTTAAACATAGTCTGTGCTATGCAGGAGGTCCTTTCTCCAAGTCTGAAGGGGAACTCTAAGGGGCAGGAAACCTATAGCTGTGGAAAAGGGCAGAACAGGCACCCAGAATTCCCCTGGCCAGTATATCTGCTACTGCCCTGCCTTCACCCCTGCTGTCTGGCTTGCATTTTAGAAGGCAGGCTGGAGAGGACTGTGGGCAGGGCCTTGTCTTTTGTTCTGGTGCTAAGGAGTAGACAGAGGTAGACTCATGAAGAAGGAATACGATCGGCTTGGGTAGGAAAAAGGCGCCAATAAAGCAGAGCCATGTATGAGGAAGAGGTATGATATCCATATACAACCTGTTCGCATGTGGCCTTGGACCCAGAGCTGACACTAAGCTCCAGTGGCCCAGCATTCAAATGTCTTCCACAGAATCAGTTCTTATGGGGTTACAGTTCCAGGAGAGGGTGAGGTTTGCTCCTCACAGCAGAGCTATGAGGAGACTTAGAAGGAGGTCAGACCAGAACCCAGCTTAGAAGACCCTGTTGGTGTTTCATGGGATGCTGGGCTCAAGTCTCAAGGAAGCAGGGAAGAGAGTTTACCTGGCAGAAGCCCAAGGAAAACCTACTGGGCAAAAAAAGGTACCTCTAAAACTCATAGACAGGAGCTTGACCAGCTAAGGGGAAAGGAGTACAAGCCTATGCTAAAGCCTCTTTATAAGGGACAGTCTTCTGTGTTCAGAGATGGGTGTGGAGGAAAACCGGAAGACCTTCCATGGTGATAGTGGGAAAGAGGCTATGTCTCTGTGGCATTGGAGACAAAGCTGGAAATGGCACTGAGACCTTGTGCATGACAACACTGTGGGAGGTGGGGAATAGAGGGATAGGTAACGTGATGGTTGTGTAGACATTGGATACCATGGTTTTTGGTTTGGAAGGCTGGGGGTGTGGTTGGGAGTCAGGAATGTGAACCTTTGTAGGTTGTAGTAATCTTGGCTTGGGCGGCACCTGCTCTCTACTGCCCTCTAGTGGTGTAGAAAGAGCAGCTACCCGAAGGGAACCAAGCAAAACACACCAAAAAGCCAGGCGGAGACTTCATACAGAGGGCTTGGAAGGATTGGAGAGATGGCTCAACCATTAAAGGCTAGGCTCACAACCAAAAATATAAGAGTTCGGTTCCTAGAGGGCTGTGAAGATCAGTCTGTAAGGACCTGAGTGGCGTAGCATGAGCAGCCATGGTGTGGAAAGCAGTCAAGAGAAGAGCTGCCAGGCAGACGGGCCCTGAGTTGGAGGTGCAGAGTGAAGGCTGCACAGCTGGAGCTGGGAGCTGCAGCCCAGATGTCTGGTATGTGATGAAGCCTATAGTTTGGTCAGAACAGGGCTGTATACCAGGGGAGAGTTATGAGCCACGGAGTTCTTTGATTTATGTCCTGGAGGCCCGTCTGAGTGTAATTTGGGAACTGAATCTTGGAGCTTTGGGGGAAGGGAATGTACAGAGATACCGAATCAGGGGCACGGTAATGCACATGAGGTGTAATCGAGGGCTCACGTGTTTGGTGGCATCAAGTGCACTGAATCCCTGTTGCTACGGGGAAGAGCTAGAGAATGCACTCCCGGGCTTCTGGTTACTGGGAAGGGGGCCCAGAGGAAGAAGTGTGCAGGCACAGGCAGGTTTGGCAGGAGTGTGGCAGAGATGCTGAAAGTGTAGCAGATGTTAAAAAAAACATCACTTAGATAAAGTTTTACCATCCCAAAGGCTGGAGAGGAAAGAATGAGGCATAGCATTTGATGAAGTCAGTCTGTGGATACTTTGTGTGAATCTGGAAGTTCAAAAAAAAAAAAAAAAAAAGAAAAAGAAAAAAGAAAAAGAAAAAAACGAATGGTTTTAGTTGCAGAAGGGTGTCATGGCTCCACTCTGCACTCACTCCGAAGACTGAGGTGTGGGAGGAGACGATGAGCCCAGAGAATGCTGGCCTAAAGCAGGTTAAAAATGAAGATCGTGATCCCCTAGCATTGGGGCAGCAGCTGAAGGGAGGATGGAGAGAATTCCCGAGTGAGTGGTGGGACCGAGGGCAGAGGATGGATTTGATGGGGGCAGGGAAGAATGGAAGAATGCATCAGGCAGGGGTGAGCTGAGCACCCACAGGTAACAAGGGACAGACACACCATGGCACTCAAAGAGGAGCCTCTGGGATCAAGTCAAATCCAATGGCCAGCATGTCACTTGCAGACCTGTGGAATGAGGGGACCCCATGGCTATGGCTGATGGTGGCCTTGATCCCAGAGATGCTTGAGATTGTTCGCCTGTTGAAGACAACAGCTCTGTAGGGAAGAAAGGCTGAGATGAGATGTGGGGACGTGGGAAAGCTGAGACCCAAAGGGCAGTGGTTTTTGAAGAGGGGGGCATGGAGACCATGTTGTTGTTACTAACTCACATTGGGAACAGTAGGAAGGTAAGAGATGTTTTATCAGAGTAAAATTTCCATTACTCTAGTTGTCCAACATTTTGGTCCTTTGGAGGAAGCTAGACAGGAGACCAAGGTCTGAGAAAGCTTTCAGGGAACAGGGGAAAGAGAAGGAAGTCAGCGGCAGCCATGAAGAGAAAGGCAGGGGTGTGGAAGGTCTCCTGGGTGCTTGGGAGAGGCGCTTAGTAACCCGCAATTAGATGGGTGTGGGGGAGTGACCTGCAACATTTGGAAGGAGAGCTTTGAGAGAAAAGCAGTAGTGTACGAAGCAGACAGACAGCTACTGGGGGCCAGAAGTGTGACAGGATCGGAGGAGCAGGCCTGGGCAAACGATTCTATTCAAGATCACACAGAGGCAGGAAAGCTGCATTTGCGCTGCTGCTCATAAACACCCTCATGAGAAGCGACCCTCGGGGTGACAGCTGAGTGTTGTCTTAGAAGAGGAAGAATTTGAGAGGTGCAGAGGCGACCAAGAGGAAGATTCTAGAAAGAACAATGGATCTGAGCAGGGTCCAGAGGTGGATATAGGAAGCTAGCCAGGATTGAGGAAGCACGGCAGCAGGGCCGCGTGGAGGGAGCGGGACACAGCAGAGTGGGAGATTGAGGACAGTGGACATTGTGTCATTGCACCATCTCTTCCAGGGGACCTTCTCTGTGCTGACAGCTGCCTCTCTAGGTCTCTTGTCCTTCTCAGGTCTGTCTAGGTCCTCCTGTGCTTCTGTGTGTCCTGGAGCAGATCGTCCCCTTTTGGATCTGGATTTCATTGGTCTTTGTCTATCTCTAGGGTAGGGCAAATGCTTCGCTCATATACTCTTTATCCATCCTCCCGTGACTCCTCTAAGCAGTCTATTGAAGGGACAAGGGAGGGTGTTTAACTGGAAGAAATCTTAGCCAAATAGCCCTTTATCAGAGCTAATTTTCCTAAAAGGGAAGAAACAATGAAATCTTGCGGCTCCAGAGCTTTGCTCCATGACTTGAAACTTCGTTTCTATTCATTATTTTTTTTTTCATGTAATCCAAATACACTCTTTGGCACCAGCGCCCAGGCTTTTGCGTCACTGTGAACACAATACTTTACACACAGTGAGGTCAACGGGGAGCAGGCAGCCCGAGTCTAAAGGAAGGAGGGAGCCCCTGCGGTCCACATTTGGGTAGCCTCTGCTTGCTTCCCTGGGCAGTGGTGAGAGCCTTTGTTACTTTGTTACTTCGATGGAAACATTTCCTGCATCGTCAAGACAAAGTGTTGCATGGAAAAGTGCTGAAATATTGCCACGTGTGTGTTTGGAGATGATGAGTTATTGATCAAACACAAGCAGATTTGGGACATTTTTGAGTTGGCAAGTTTTGTGAGAGGGAAACATTCTGCACGAAGAGCACCAATGGGAAAGAAAGGAGGTGACTGACAGGAAGTAGTGCAGCCCAAGGCAGAGCAGTGCAGTGTGTATGACGTAATGCATTGGTGTATTGTTTTTTGGTTTCTTTTTTTTTTCCTTTTTTTTTTTTTTTTTTTTTTTGAGTGGGAGCCACGGCCATTTAGCCTCAGCTGGCTTTGAACTCAAGCAAGACCATGTCTTCCTCAGCCTCTACAGGGATGGTATTGCAGATGGCACCACCACACTGGCATCTGTGCTTCTGGTCATGATCTGGCTGTTTTCTAAACAAGGCCAAGTGCTGTCCTGGAGACCCATCACTGCGGTTCCCAGACGTGGTAATGGTGTCTTTATGTGCTATTCTAAGGGTCCTGTAAACTTTCAGATTTTTTGTATGACACAGCTTCAGAATTTTGCTCATGAAAACATTCTTGTCTAGCTAGTCACTTTCTTCTAGCATAATACTCCTGTTACTTGTGATTAACTGTATCATCTAATATTTAAGGCTGATTAAAGAAATGGTTATAAAGCCTTAGTGATTAGAACAACATGCTGTTGGACCCGGAGCGAGGCAGGAATGCAGGGTATTATGTATACCCCACTTTATGTGGTAGGGGAAAGAGTAGATGGCTGAAGAGATAATCTGGGGACAAGAGAAGATTTGCTCAGAAGAAAATGGGATCATCCCACACACTGTATGCTAGGATTAAATTCTAAATGGTGAATATACTTAATATTGAAAGGAAGAAACCATAAAACGAATAGATAGATAGATAGATAGATAGATAGATAGATAGATAGATAGATAGATAGATAGATGGCATCAAGAGGAAATTATTTCTGGCTTTAGATTAGGGGAGGCATTTTAAATTCCAACAGTAATCAAAGGAAGGGCTGACTGAATAAGGACGCAAGACAAATCCCTTTTGTATGGCTCTGGACAGGGACCCACCCCAAGGGAATAGCCAAATGATTTTCCACTTTCTACTACCATCCAAGCAAGAGCCAACTGCCTGTCCTCTAGCACAAGGTGCTATCTGGAGTAGTTAAGGAACACCCAGGGATGTGAGCAGAGAGTGTGGAAAAAAGAGAAGAGATGAACCACTCCTTAAAGATGAGCACACATCCCGAGACAGTGTTCCGCTTCATCGTGAGGATGCCCGCACTTTAAGCCAACGCCATTTTCATCGGCCCTCGCTGCATGGGTTAATACACTTTATGGCACACAGGTGGTGGTTATGCTGGGAGGCAAACCCTCTCACAACTTCCTGCGGGAAGTATTAATCGGCAGAGCCTTTGAAGAGGGCAATTTGTCAGTATTGATCAGTATTAAAAATGTATGTATCCAGTAAACCAATAAATTGTTCACCTGGGACTTTATCATCCAGATGCTGCCATCGGAGCGACTTCTACACACAGTGTAGGCGGGGCTCTGAGTGTCCTCTTGGAGGGTCCTGTTAAGTAGCTTTTGTAACAGTAAAATTGAATACACTGCTACACTAAACAAAGCCACCAGCAGCAACAAAACATCAGCAAAGGAGGATGCCACATCCGGACAGGTGCACTCTCAGATCCACTCGAGTTAGAAAGAACAAAAGAAACTTATTTGCTTCTAATTTCACAAGGAAATTTAGTTGGCTTTAGTGGGCAGTGTGGGGTGACAAAAGGGAGGAGTGAGCTTTGCATAGATGGGGACTGAGTCGGAGGGAGACTTCAACCTGAACGTGACCTGGCTTCTATTGGTCAGTACCCATTCAGAGATCATATGTGAGACTGTACCGAAACCAGAGTGATTAACTCTGAGTGGTTGGTGGCTGCTGAGGCGGTTTTTTTGTTGACCTCAGGTTTTTGATCTCAGCGCCTGAAGTTTCCTCAGTTGCTTTCTGTCTTCTTGAAATGTCAAGCCGGGAATATTTAAAAGAGAAAAAAAAAAAAAAAGAAAAAAAAAAGAAACAAAACAACACCCATGTCACCACCCTCCCGGTTCGACATCAGCTCCTTTTCTGTGCCGCACAGCAATGTGAAAGCCAGAGCAGCTACTTCTGCCTCAGTATCTTTCTTTCTGATGGATAGAGCCCTTGGTTTTGGATTTAAGGTGTGAAGTATTGCTTAAATGTTTGGAGGGCTGCCCAGTAAGGCTAAGCTGGTAGAAATCACTGTGTTTGGCAAGGAATGGAGAGTCTTCGTTGTCTGATTGCAGGCTTTGCATGGCTGCGCTTCTAGAGTGGGTGAAACATAGACACGTTGGTTCTAGCTCACAAGGATCCAGAATGGGGTCCTATTCATTGTCAGGCATTGTGCTGTGTGACAGCTATTTGCACAGGGAAGGGGCAGAGGGCACTTGTGCCTACCACTCTCCCCAGCCTGCACTGAGTTGAGTGGCAGCTGCTGCTGAGCTCTCCCCAGGGGCTAGCCATCTAGAAGAGAGCCTGAGAGAGCTTCCAGGCTGAGATGGACATGGCCAGCCCCTGCTTTGCGGCTTGACTTATCCACATCCTGCTGCCTAACCTCTTCCCTGCTCTTATCTCAGGCTTCAGGTTAGAGTCGTTTCTCTGAGTGAGTGAGATTCTTTCCCTCCCCAACTCAGGCCCCTGGTTCGGATGACCACCCTTCTCATTTTTCCGGTGTCTTGCTTGTAATGTTGACATTTTTCTTTGTCTTATCACTTAATATTATTTCCTTCTCGTCCACCCGCTGGTTTTATTTTAGCCGCCGCCACTTCCTTCCTAGTTACTGGCTTTTGTGAGAAATCTTTTTTTTTTTTTTTGAATGTCAACCTTCCTCGACCCCTGCAAACCTCTCTCCTATGGGTAATGTACTCCTCCCCAGGGCTTGCACAGGTAGTCCTGACCTGGGGCCGGAACTGTGTGTCTCCAGACGTGTTTTCTCCCTGTGGAGTGTTTCTGAAACTTCCACTCACAGCTTTCTATTCCTGGCCATATGAAACCTGGCTCTTTCTCTCCATAGGCATCGTGGCTTTCAGGAGCTCTCACAGACCCCTGGCAATGCCGTTGTTCTAGAAGTTGCTCTCCATGAGTAACATTAGGACCCTGTCTTAATTTGCCTCTAACAGATCTGACTATCTTTGCCGGAGATTTTTGGCACCTTCCATGTTTTGTAACTAGTCCATTCTATTTGCCAAAAGATGGCCATTAGGACATTTTATTTTTTTTCTAATTTAGTTTTGAATTTTCCATTTATGTTTGTGTGTGTGTGTGTATATATGTGTGTGTATGTATGTATGTATGTATGTATATGTATATTTTAGATTTATCATTCCTAATTTTTTGAGACTCAAAAACTGTTCAGACCTTTGTATCTGGACTCTCATCTGGCAGAATTAGAATGTATCATTACTTCCCTTCCTCCCTCTCCTTCCTTGTTGATGGACAGGCTTGGTCTTGGTTGGACCTTCTGCTCTAGGGCTGACAACCTTTCTCTAAGAACATATAGAAGGCGAGGTGTTGACAAGTTGCCCATGTCTGTGCATTGTGCCACCGTCAAGCAGGAACTGAAGGGCAGAGCTGGGATGGCAGTCTGTGTGGGCTGCTTGCTTTGTTTGATCACGTTGGGAAGACAAGGGAGGTGACATGTGTCCAGAGGAAGGGCAGAGCAGCTGTTGTCATACCCTGAGTCCCTTCCCTAAATGGTGGCATGGCAGTCTTGGTGACATCCAAGTGGGGGAGCCCGGTCAGGAAGAGAAGAGCGTGGATGCCCGAGGTCTCTGCTCTGCCTGGAAGGTGCATCTGCGGTGGCAGGAAGCAGGGCTTCTGGAAACGCTGACAGCAGGAAAGGCTGGACTTGTCCAGCAACTCCACTTTCTTGGCAAGAAATGAAAGGAAAATGTGTTCAAAATAAAAGGGAAGAATTTTTAGAAAGAGAAAGAACAGCAACAAGAAAAAGCAATTGTCACTAGAATTCTTCCATTTAGGGCAAGCTATTTGGAGAGGTTGGGGTAGGCATTTCCCCATGTAAGGAGTCTCTGCACCTCCAGTAGGCTCCTTCTCTGCCCTGTCCCAGCTCTGAAAGCCTCAAGTTGGCTTTGCCCCAACCCAGGACAGTCTGTGAGGCCTCCTGCTGTGTGTTCAGTGGAAGCCCAGGGGAGTGTGTGGTGGAGGAGCGTGGGGCGGGGCAGCCTTGGCGCAGGGCCCATCTACATGGTTCCATATCTCCCAGGTAGTATGCAGTGGGCAGGACCCCTTGTTCTTAACTTATATGTATGCATCCTCTTACAACTGGCTATTTTCTGGACTACTTGGGTTTGTCCATCTGTCGTAATGAGATGAGTGGTCTTAGTCCTATCTGCGTGCCAAGTTATAACTTGAAGAACAATAAGGATGTGTCTTGAGGACAAATTTTGAACAAGTTGCGGTTTGCAGTCCCCTAAGAACAATTCTGTATCTCGTTTGCATGTATTAGAAGGAATTCATTCTGTCGATAAATTGCATTAACTTAAGACTGTGGATGATTCAGGATTGCACTTTCATGTTTTACAGTAGTTTGGAATCTTTTCATTCTTCAGCTCTTCTTAAGAAACCACTGGTTGCTTCTGCCTCAAAAAATTGTGTATTGATATGCACCATTGCAGCTGTGGCCAGCTTCTTCCTGTGCTCGGTTCAGGGGCTCAAGACAGTAACTGTGTCCTGTCCTGCGAATCTGCCTTCCTCTGTTCTGGAAGCTGAGGCTGTCTCTCTGGATGAATGAGTGCCCCCAGAGGCAGCTTTCCCAGTGGGTCCTGGATGCCGGAATTGTAGGGAGTACTACCTCAGGACACATCTGTGTCAGAGGAGAATTTGCCTCCAGAATTCGGCTCCTTACTTTCTCAGAGCTCCATCTGTCACTACGCATCTGTTTTCTTTGGTGCCTTCTCTTCCAAAGAGAAGATTTGCAGCCTTGTTTTTTGTTTATTTGTTTGTTTTCTTGTTTTTTTAAACAGGGGCCCACTGTGTAGTTCTGCCTGTTCTGGAACTCACAATGTAGATCAGGCTGACTTCAAACTCTAACAGAGATCCTCTTGCCTCCATCTCCTAAATTCCAGGGCTAAAGAGATGTGACCACCATGCCCTGCACAACTTGTTTTAAAGTGAAACTACTTTTGAAATTCTGCATGGAGCATAGGACTGTCCTATTTGTAATATTTTGCTTTGACTTTCATACTGAGTGTGAATGCTTTTGAGAGAGAGAGAGAGAAAGACAGAGAGAGAGAGAGAGAGAGAGAGAGAGAGAGAGAGAGAGAGAGTAGCAAGGCTTTTCCAGAAATCCCTTAGGGCATGGCTTTTGCCTGACTTCATGCAAGTGCCCCATTGATGTCATTGCTGATGTCATCGCTGACGTCATTGTGGGGTTGGGGCCAGAGTTTCACTGAGGCCTCTGCTTTTCCTCCCATCCTGGGCTGTGTGTAATTGTCCATGCTCTGTGCCAGTCTGGCCCATTTTCCTTCGAAGGCCTGTCATGGTCCTATTTTGGGACGTGACCTGCTGTGGAGCTTGCTGGGTGCTTTGGCCTCTCTTTATCTCTGCTTCCTCTCTTCCTTATGTAAAGACACTTTCTGCTGTCCCCCCAGTGGGAGAAGCCAGGAGGCTATCTGCAGGCAAGCTCAGAAGTTGGGCTGGTGACGTCAGCAACTAGCTGCAGTAAGCAAACCTTTCGGAACTCTTAGCTAGCTGGTGCGTAGCTCTAGTTCTGGTGGTGTCTGAATTACCCAAGTTTCAGTAAGAAAAAAATGCTCAAAGTTCGAGCCTTAATTAAGGTCGAGCCTTCTCGTTACAGAGGTGATCCTTGGGCAGGATGGAGGGAAAGATAATTGCAGCATCGGGCTGGGAAGAGCAGCTGCTGATGGTCTCTGTGTCAGAGATAAGGGTTCCAGGTGCATACAGGAGGCAGCACCTGGCTTTGACTCCCAAATACTCTTGCTGGAGGCTCAGTGATGCTCCTGGCTTAGCCAGGGATCCCGGGCAGAGAGCAGAGACCAGGGGATGTAGCTGAGGCACAGTGCAGACAGCTAAAGGTGAATCTGGCATAACAGAGACAGGGTACCACTGCTGAGCCTGACTGTAGAAGTGGGCTGAGACTATAGCAGGCTCAGGAGTTTCTGTCTAGTTCTGAAGAAGGCAGCCTCCTCCTTTGGAACTTCAGGAAGCCACTGGTCTTCTGTGCTGCCGACTCCTAGTACCACCACACAGTCACCCTCTCAGACATGGGCTCGGCAGCCAGCTGGTGTGACTGACCTCTTGGTCTGTTGCCACTCTGATGCCACTCAAGTGAGGTCGGGCACAGCACTCAGTTCCCATTTAAGTCACCTTCTCTTAGAAGAAGAGGGGCATTTTTAGAAAATGTGAATTTTTACCTAAATCTGTGTCACTGACTTTCATGTTTCTAAAAGTTATGTCCAATATCCCTTTACAAGGACAATCAGATAAGTATATAAAAATGTGCCTGTTCCGAACCATATGACCTGTGTGGAATTTAGCAGAATTTAGAATACCTGCGTTTGGGAGGTAGAGGCAGGATGGTTGTCAGTTCAAGGCTAGCCTGGTCTACATAGTGAGTTGCAGCCCAGCCCAGAGCTGTGAGACACTATGTCAAAAATAAACAGAAAGCAAAACAAATAAACAACAACTATGTCAAAAATAAACAGAAAGCAAAACAAATAAACAACAAAGCAAAAGCAAAAGTGAAAATAACAAAAGAGTACTTTAAATGCTCCAGGTGTGTTGTGGCACTGGCCAGGGGACAGGACACTGCTTTATCCTCTTTTAGAAGCGAAAGTTCCTATTTACAGAGGTTGCTGATATACTCCCAGAGGTGGCTGACATACTCAGAATGGTGGACTTATCATGAAGTCTGTGTGATATCCTTATTCTTTTGATCTTATATAGTTACTCTTAGCCCTTCTGAAGATTCTAGAAGTGAAGCACCATTGGTTACTTGGACTTTTCGGCAAAGTTTCTTCAGGCTCAACTGAGTGCGTGATGCCTGTACCACATCTGCCCCTGTCATGGCATGCCATCATTCAGTGACAAGGGAATGTGTGAGGAGCCTGGGAAAAGCAGTTTAGTCTCACTACGGGAGCCCAGGGAGGATCTGAGGTAGGAGGTCACTCAGGTCCAGGCTCCCTAGGATCTCAGGACATGGAAAGTCTCAGAGGCTGTGCAAGGACCACAGCTGAGAGGCCCATTCCCGCCAGTCTTCATGACCATTTTCTTCTTTACTTGTCCCTTGTCCCAGTGTCCCTCTCACAACAGCTTACAGGTTCTGCTTTTACTTTAAGTTCTGTTCCTAATTGACAGATGAAAACCGCGTCTTGTTTATAGGATGTTACGTGTTGATGTACGTATGCATTAGGGACACGCACATGGAGCTAGAAAATGTCTCTGCCAGCTTACCTCCATGCCAGTTGTTTTATTTGTGGTGACGGCATTGAAAATCTACTCTTACTAGTTTTGAAATGTACACTACTAACAGCTGTCGTGAGAGAGACATTCCTCTCACCTCACAGAAGCCTGGAACACGGGATCGTATTTCCTTCTTCTGGTTGTCCCAGGAGCCTGCTTTCCCACCCTCTGCCTTCATAGTTCTGACTTTCCTTGATTTCAAGATAAGTGGCTCATTTCCCTTATCTCCTCTCCATTTCACAACTGACCTTCTCTTAGTCCCAGGGGGGAGCGTTTTCAATCCAGAATGTTACCATTTGGTTCTTTTCTCTAGAGTGTTAAAACTCCCAGAGCATGGAGCAATAGGAAGACCTCAAGAGCTTCTGAGCTCGAGGGGAGAAGCAGGAAGAAGACCAGGGGCAGCAAAGCAGGGAGAGAATTCTGACAATGTGGGGTACTTTATTAAACCAACCAAACTCATGGCAAGTCCCAGGTCTTCCTTTCTATCTTCCTATCCATGCACCTGTCTGTCTGTCTGTTCGTCCACCCTTATCTCCATGAGTCAACTCATCTATCTTAGAATTATGATCTAGAAGTGAGACACTGTCATGGGGCATGCAAGTTGGAATGCATTTAAATTGTGAAATTTATGAAATTATGCTTTCCATTCTGATTCCGCTGTTTGACTTAACATCGAAGACTGGCTTTCCAAGAAGGAGTGTGTGCAGCAGAGGGACTCCATAAATGGAACAAACTGCTCGTCAGCTCCATATTTGCTGTGAAACCATGTGGGAACATACCTCACTCCTAACCATTCAAGCTTGTGATACAAGTTTCATATGTCAACTGAAAAATGTGCGATGGCGTACTGATGATGGGGTTGGGAGCAGCATGCTGCAGTGGAGTCTGCGCACAAGAGGAGCACGCTCTCCCACTCTGGAGTGGCTGAATGCCCCAGGCCTGGAAAGAGCTGCCGAGCAGCTATAAAGATCAAGTTCTTTAACATTTGATTGTTGTCTTAGTTAGGGTTTTACTGCTGTGAACAGACACCGTGACCAAGGCAACTCTTATAAGGACAACATTTAATTGGAGCTGGCTTACAGTTTCAGAGGTTCAGTCCATTATCATCAAGGCAGGAGCATGGCAGCATCCAGGCAGGCATGGTGCAGGAGGAGCTAAGAGTTCTACATCTTTATCTGAAGGCTGCTAGGAAAAAACCGACTTCCAGGTAGCTAGGATGAGGGCCTTAAAGCCCACACCCACAGTGACATACCTACTCCAACAAGGCTGTACCTCCTAATAGTGCCAGCCCCTGGGTCAAGTATATACAAACCATTACAGTTGTTGAGCCTGTAGGGTACTGGAGGTCTGAGGTTGTCTCTGCAGTGAATGTGTTGTCTTGGCACTGAGTGGTCTTTAAGCTTTGACCCATCTCAGCACCTGAGGAGCACCGTCCCTCCAGCATGTCTGTCAGCAGGCCTTCTTGATCAGCACTTGCATGCTTATGTGGCTGCTGCTCCTGTAGAATACCCTCTATGTGCCCACATGGTGGAGAGCAGCTAGTACCCATAACCTCAGTAAGCCTGAGGTCTGATTGATGGAACATAAGAGCCAGGAGGCCGGAGTAGCCTGGGGCACATGAGAAAGGACATGGGAGAGGGACAGGCTGCATTTGTAGTCTGGCATGGGGTTGTGGTAGAGGAAGTTTCTGGGTGACAGTTAATGCCGACAGGAACACCCTTGTGTTCTAGGTGAGGTAGATGGTTCGTGGGGTATCCTGGTAGAACCTGCCTTCCATGAGGTCACATTGAGCTTCTTGTTCCACAGACCAAGCAGGTGAACACACAGGGTCTGGTTGTGGCCAGCCCATTTGGACCACAGAGAAGCACAGCTGTGCCATTGTGAGGCTGGGGTTCCAAGGCAGGCCGGGAGGGCTCCTTAATCTTATGACAGTACAAAGTGGGTGGATTCTTGAGCTGGATCGTGTTGAGAGAAGGACCCTGTGGTCTCAGCTGAAGCATAGCAGATAGATTGTCTCCAGACCCTCAGCAGGGTGCCTTCTAGCCTCCTGTGGCCATGTTCACCTCCTCCAGACACAAGAGTTGCTGCCGGGCCCATGGCCCTGCCTTCCAAGGGGATGAAGTCATTATCTGCTTCTTAAAATTTAGTCCAGAAATAAACCTTTCAAAAGTGTGGTACTGTCCTCCACTTCTTAGATGCACTATTACAAAACCTTCATTTTCCATTTTGACTTCATGGCTTTTAGTCGCTGGCCTTTTTCACCACACAGTTTAGCTTTTTGAGG